>NC_056741.1:1878920326-1878992826 GCF_019279795.1 Protopterus annectens
AACAGCAGACAGGCTGATATGCCTGTGTGTTTCTGACTCTTCCAGGCCTCAGATACTCTCAGGTATATATTTGAACAGCCTCAGGGAAAGGTACATATCAGTGGGATACACCTGCGATATATTTCAGATATTTTGCATTTGCAATTTTGGGGGATTCTGAGCATATCTATTACTACACCTTTTCTGACATGCAAGCAGTGTCTACTCTCACTTACTAACATTTATCATTAAGTGGGATTCCCCACCTTTCTGCCTACTGTTACTACATTTCACAGGGAATCTGAGGGGCACAGCTAACATTTGTTTGCAAATCAGGGGCATCCCTGTAAACCAGTCACAGTTGGGAGGTCTGGCCTCTGACCTATTCAAATATGCCAGTGTTTATCCTGCTCTGATACTGTGTGGGGGTTGTAAGGTGCTACTGTAACATTATTCCCTACTAGCATGGCTGGTTCTCTTTTCACAGTCATGTCATGCAATTCCACAACACTTGCTGGTTAAGGGCCACAGAACATGATTTGTGTTATGCCATTCCTATTCTCCCTTTATAGTCACTCATTGTAATGCATGATATATTTCTTTCAGCACCACGTTATTGTATATCTGATGTGGTGTAGTGGTATTTCATGCAGACTGGTGAGCCCAAGGTCTGGGGTTAAAGACTGGCAGGTGTATTTTATTTTGCTGCTGAGCAATACAAGGGCCCTGTCATACAGAGTGACTAAGGCACTTTTAAGCAGTTGTAAGCGGGTTTTCTCAGGTTTGCGCGATGCTTAGCGATGCTTAGCTAAGCACCCACAAGCTCACACTCGCGCACCCACACTAACTACTGCTTAAAATTGCTTACTCCCGCTAACTCCCGCGCTAATTTCTTTGAAAGAAAAGAAAATGGGGAGATAGGAAAGTGGTGAAAAAGAGGGCACAAAGAGGGAAAGACAGTAGGGAAACCAGCTGGGATGTGCAGGAAGGGAGTAGGGAAGGTCCATAACTGCCCATTTCTTTACCAGCAACAGCTGTGCATATGTTCGTAATTTGGTGTGAAATTTGCAACCTTCCACCCCTGAGAGAGGGGTGAGGACAACAGAGTATGTTGTACTGCCAATTATAATTATCAGTTTACATGTCCGGCGGACATGTGTGCGAAATGGGCAGCTATGTATGGGGCGTAATTTTTTTGTGGGAACAGATTGCCCTTTTTTTTAATTTTTTTCAGGTGAGAGTGGGCTATGAGGTATGGGATGTAGGTATATTTGGGGAGGTAGGTTGGGGAGGTAAACAGACAAGACAAACATGATGCATACAGGGGTGGAATTTGACACATTTGTGGATGAACACAATTGATGGGGAAGCTTGTTTGGAAATCGCAAGCCCATGAGCCCACAGATGGTAACAGTGGAACTGAGATCCCCACCCATGCGCAGTCACCACTGCACCTTCACAGCCCCCAGGGTGGCTGTGCTGGGGGCTGAGTAGGCTGGGCAGGCTCACCCGAGAGAAGTGCCACTCTCGCCTCAAGCTGGCGTAGGGGATCAGTGACTGAACGCTGGATCTCCCTACGTGCCACAGCCCGGACCCTTCGAAGGGTGACAGGTGGCCCTTCTCCGCCCACGCTTGCATGGGGGGGATGAGCCCCATCCCCTGCAGTGCTTCCACCCGAAGGTGGCACAGGACCAACGGAGGAGGGGAGCCTGGGCTGGGCACCGGAGCTGCTGGTGCCAGGTGCACTTACCAACTGAGGAGGGACAGGTGGGTCCGCTGGGACCGGCCTTCCCATACGTTCTGTGATTAGGTGTGTTTAATTACAACATAAACAACAGCATTCCAGATTAGTTGTAACAGCATGCAGTAATATTCCCATTAACCCAACACACCAAGGTTCCAACAGTTGAACATCAAGCATAACACATGCATATATTGAACAACAGTGGATATTCCAACAGCATGCAGGTATGTTAGGTAGCAACAGGCCACCATGAACGTGGTGTTTGAACAGGGCACATGCATCAACATGAATGCAAATATTTATAAAACAATAGGACATATGTCTCAACAAATATTTAAGATTACACATACCCATTGAGGTGTGGAATTGCATGGTTTATGCACAAACAGTAAGGTGTAGAAAAAAACCTCAGTTAACATCTTATAATCACTTTTACTCTACACTACATTCCTAGTGACTGCAAGTGTATATTCCCTACTTGTATTATTACACTTGCCACCATGCATTATGTTGTGTAATGGGTTTGACTAGCTCAATATATACTTGACCTATATCTGACATACTAACTGTCCAAGATGCAGATGTTACTGCTACATATTTCATGGTTACATTTATATTTCTTTATCTACATATCTGGATGTTTTCACATGACATTTTCCCTTCAATTTGTACAGAACCCTGCATTTATTGAAGCACACTCACATTTCTGGGGAACATATTAGCATGCTACTCGTGTGCCAGATTTACTTATGCATACCAGCCAGTAACTGACTTTTGAGGACTGTATATATGCTTTACAGCTACTAGCACTTCCATCACCCACTGTAGATGGGACTGCAGAACTCTGGGTTGCCAGCACTTTCTAACACAGTACTATTTGTATAATGCAAGGGTACAACAACATTTCAAACTAAGTGACACACACACACTCTGGGTTTTAAACCTTTATTACTGACATTACACATTTTTCCACAGGCTCACTTCTTTATTTGTTATAACAGTGCATATGGCAGACATATTCAAGACATATTATACCTTTATTAATGGGTTAGAACACACTTTTGCAGGCTCACTCACATATATTATATGACTGTACCTGCAGAGATTTTATTCCAGATATATGTTACCTTTCTTAATGGGTTATTACGCTCTTTTCCTGGCACTATGACTATTTCGTATGACAGTACATGCAGAGGACTTATTCCGGCCATTTTATGGCTGTATTATTGTACTACAACACTTTATTTCATGCTCTCTCCCATATTTTATATAACAAAACATGCAGAATTTTCACTAACCTACCTGGTGGTGCAGCCTTTGCAGCCTATCAGCATAGGCTTGCTGATTCGCAGCACTGTCACCTGCAGCTGTGAAGTAAATGAAGGGATATTGAGACATACCTATCCGTTATACAGAATCAATTATCAATTCTTACATACTGCATTCTATGGCTACTTACCCAGTTGTGGGGCATCCTGCATCCCACGGGCCTCCTGTATCCATTGGTTCAGGCGGTCCTCCTTCCGTCTCTTCAGGTCTGCATGGTGGTGACGGACCTGCTCACCAGTGCGAGGAACGCCTGTGGCACTGGTGAGGTCATGAGCTAACCGGTTCCAAGCCTCAGCCTTGTACTCCGTCCCTTGGAACTGGCCCTGCAGGAGTCTGGACTCATGATGGTGGACAAGGAGCCAAACCATGTATTTCGACTCCTCAATGCCCCAACACTGCGCTCGGAAGCATGAACCCTCTCCTGCACCTGCCATTCTGACTGCAAATGTGAGCTAGAATCAGTTATGGCAAGTATTCCCACCTATGGGGCTTAAATATGCTGCATTTCCTGCACTTTTTTGTGATTGGCCGTTTTTGAGAATTCTAGGCAGACATGCTTAGTAATGGTTAATCTACCATTTCTAAGTATATGTATGCTAATAGTAGCTGTGCCGTCGAAGCTGTCATGGCTTAGTGGTTCTGTACTTTGATTATGATGCACAGGGTCCTGGGTTCGAACCTTGTCAATCTTTTATTTTAATACTGTCTAGGCAGGCTAGGGGGTGTGGCTGCATTTAAGCAACTTAGCTCTCCATTACTCCCCGGTGCCCTGGTTGGCACAGAGCGCACATCCTCGCAAACACATTGCGCTGGGTAAAGTGCATTTAAACTTTGACCATCTCTATTGCGCTGGGTAAAGTGCATTTAAACTTTGGCCATCTCTATTGCGCTGGGTAAAGCGCTATTAAGCTATGGGCACCTGTATTGCACTGGGTAAAGCACTTTTAAACTTTGGGCACCTCTGTTTAGCTGGGTAAAGCACTGCTTAATGGCAGGCTATTATATATCTGGATCCTTTAAAAATGTATATTTTGTTCACTGATACATTGGCCATTTCACTGCTTTTACTAATATTTTAATCATATATGTCTGGTATTATTTCATATACTGATTTACAACATAAAGACAAAGGGGAGTGGTGGGATTTGAACCATGAATGCCTCTTCTTTGTGCATACGCTCTACCATTACACTATTGCAATTTGGTGCGATTTGCATAAACATTCTTTCTTATGCTCTTCCATGCCGGAATTGCTAACTACAGCTAAGCAATGGGCACACCCGCGCACACATGCGCAAATACGGGCAGCTATATCGTGGATTTAAAAAAAATGACTATTTCCTTTATATAAGTGTGATGGGGGTTTACAGTGTCAGGGAGTGTGGTGTTGGGGGCAAGTACATTTGAGCGAACTCGCTCTTGTGTGTTGACATTATGCTTTTTAAAACCTTGCAGGGGCATGGACATTTAGACTGCTTGGCAGTCGGACACACCCCCTGCTTTCCTACTCAGTCCGTGTAAGAGTTACGGTTGAGTCAGTGTGCCTCATGAATATTCATGGCACGCTGATGTCATACTGTTCAACTGCATCCTCCAAGTAAGACATATCAAGTTTTACACGGAGGTTTCGTGAATCCGGGGGGTTGTCTTTTCATTAATGTACAGATGTTCTGACGAAGCAGTAATATCTTCAAAGTCTCATTTCCAAAACCAGAGAAGCTGAGTACTGCATTTATTTCCAGACACCCCAGGAAAAAAATGGAGGGGTGGAAACCGTAATCAGGCTACCCTTCTACTCCCACTAGGCCAGTCTTCTTAATATAGAAACAAGTCTAACAACAAGCTACAAGTAATTGCAAGGCAATTCAAATGCAGACAAGCCAGTAATGAGGAACAGACCCACTTCAAGGAAATTTCAAAGTGCACTAAGAGTCTAAGGGGAGGGCCTTCCCAGTTTCTTCTGTCAGTAACCAGTACAATGAACAGAGGGGATAAGACTGGGAGAAGGTTCTGGGGCCAATTATACAGTAAGGGAAGGCAGCTCAAAAGCCTCCAAGTATTATACTACACAACAATAGAGAGGTAGATAAAGAACCAAAACTCAGAAACAAAACTAGGCCCAGCAAAGAAACCAAAAAGCAAATGCAGACTATAAAACTGCCTTAACTTCAGATAAAGAGCAGAAAACACACAAAACTGATTTAAATGGTAAGATAAGTGAAATTATACATCTACTTAAAATGTACTTCTCTGAATGCAACAATGTAGTCCAAATGTAGTCCAGATTTCATCTTGCAGCAGACCCAACAGTGAAATGGTGGACTGCTAGTTCTAGTTCTTATAACGAAAAAAGTAGGTGGATAATAAGCTCGTAATAAGGCTTGAAGCTCTGTTAAAAACTAGTATGCATTTAAAGAAAATAAAGAGTAAGAAATCTGGTGAGATAAGAAAGTAAAATATTTTGGTAGTAAAATTTGGTGAGTATGAAAGTGTAATAAGTCAATGGCGTGAAATAATGGATTGAATAAAACTGTTAACTTGGTGGAAAAGTATTTATTATTCCAGAAGAAAAGATACAAATGTTGAATTCTTATGTACTAGGAAAATTAGCATATTTAGGAGATAGATAGATAGATAGATAGATAGATAGATAGATAGATAGATAGATAGATAGATAGATAGATATGGAAGTGTGTGTGTGTGTGTGTGTGTGTGTGTGTGTGTGTGTGTGTGTGTGTGTGTGTGTGCGCGTGCATGTGTTGGTGTGCGTGTGTGTGTGTGTGTGTGTGTGTGTGTGTGTGTGTGTGTGCATGTGCGCATGCATGTGTTGGTGTGTGTGTGTGTGTGTGTGTGTGTGTGTTTCCCACATATATGAAAAAAAAGTTGTTTTATTTATACTGGGTAATGAGAAAGCTGAAAGAAAGACAAATTAAATGATAGGTAAGATTTTACATGAAACATATAAAAAATGTATGGGAAGAAAAAACAAGGAATAAAAAAAGGAACACAATGTAAGAAGAAGAAGAATATAACAATAAAATGAAGTTAAAAGTAAGTGAGGTTAATGGGAAATGAAAATAATTGTATAATATGATTTTAGAAAAAAGGTTTTTTGGTGTACCCATGGAAGAAATTAAAAGATAATGAAAAGAGACAATGAAAGACAAAATAAAAAAAGTTTTGAAAAGTTTTCTGAAACAGGATTTTTTGTGGAGAAATTTATTAGACAAGTTATCAGTGAAAGGGAAAATGAAATATAAAATGGAAGAGGAAAGAAAATGTGTTGAGTGTAATGAAAAAGAAACAAATCTTTTTTATTGGATTACAAAAAGAAAAAAGACTTTTGTGAAAAAGTTTAAAGATGACTGTAGTCTTGTAATGATATGGGTGCTGTGGGAAAAGATGTGAGAATTTATTATATACGAAGACAATGGAAGAGGATTATGCATTAGCCAAAATAAGAAGATGGTTGCAGAAGAAAGGGGGGGCAGGGTAAATATAAAAGAAAAAGAATGAAATAAATAGAATTGTCTAGTTAATTTTTTTGTGTTGATAACTTGTAAATAAGTTTAAGTATGAAAGTAAAAAAGGAGTATATAAATGATTGATTAAAGTTTTGTTAGCATGGTATAAAATGAAGGTAAATAGTAATAAAGTACCCCTACTCTTCCAAGGCACATGGTAATACTAGAAGATTGTCGGTGAGACCTGAAGTCACTTTGATAATGGAAAGCAACGATGCTGTTACAGAGAGTTTGGAGGATTTTCTGTAAAAAATGGGCTGTTTATGTCAAAAATGATGATACAGGAGTCATGATAGTACCTTCAGAAGGTTTGGTGACACCAGTCTTAATGTCAGTAATGAAGGAGATTGAACCAGGATAAGGTGAAACAATGCAGAGGAGCATTGTAGTCAAGGGTTGCTTGGAGAGGAATAAAGTAGTGCTGAAGATGAAACAACAGAGGAAGTAAGGCAAGCCGTGGAGAAAGAGAATGGCAGAGATGTAGAAAGAGAGCATATCTTGCTGATGGAGTAGCTGGCTTTACATATATACGACTGGACAGCTGCAAGCAGTTCTGAAAGAGAGCACAGCAAAATAAAAAAAAAATGAAGTTTGCTGTTCACATAGCTGTCATATGCAGCAATAGTTACACAAAATAAACAGCAACAGGTGCAAAATAATTTAGAGATTATTCATCAGAATAATGTGCAACAACAGTCAGCATTTAAAAGACCAGTGGTAAGAATTCAGCTGAAAAATGTAGAGAAATCCATTGACAGGTACTTTATTTTTGACAATATTATTACACCACTCAGATGTAAAGAAACAGACATTAGAGCACTAACATATTTGGAGACTGAATTGTTTTGTGAAGTCACTTTTTCATGGCAGCACAGTGTAAATGAACGCAACAAAAGTGTTTTATAAAACACTCGAGTATGTTTATCAGAAATTAAATATGCAAGCAAAAAGAAGAATTAGCACAGTTTAAATCTTCAGAAATAAGAAAAAATGAATTGCGAACATATCTTTAAAAAGTATGTCAAAAAGTGCATAACATATACAAATGGATGAAAGAAATTTGTAGGTGGGTAACTTTAAATGGAGAAGAGGAAAAAAAATACAGCATACATCCAATGTGATAATCATGAATGCAAATGCAGGAAATGTACAATACTGGGGGACAACATAAGCATGTTTTATATTGAGATTTGTTATGTTATGTAGAATTGTGACAAAAGACAGTGTGGGGAATGTGGAAAGTTTGTTCATTCAAGGAAAGGTGCTGACCAAATTGTTGAAAATATTTGGAGGATGGCCCTTTTGAGTTTGAGTGCCCTTTATTTATTTATTCATTTATTTATTTGGCATTTGTTTACAGGGAAAGTCTGACTGGGTCATGAGGTACCCATTTTCAGTTGAGGCCCGGGTTGAAAAGATCCAGATACATATGGTTAACAGAATGAAAAACTAGACAGACATAATAAAGTCATCGTGTTCAAGCATAAATTATATGGAAATCCCAATAACAAAAGGATGCAGCATTATGTACATAATAAATGATTAGTACAAAGATTATTTATATTCTAGAGGTCACAGAATATGGTAACAGATTATATTGATGAAGGTGTAGGATAGTATGAGCAGAGAAGGATAGGGAGTTATTGAGGGAATAATAGGGGAGTATGTGTAGAGTAAGGGAGGGTAGGGTAAGTTAGTAGTGGGGATAGAGAGAGTAGAGGTAGAAAAGGGTATAAGAGACCTCAGCCTGGGCTAATACAGTAGCAAATCCAAGTTTTGTTGAAGTATCGTTTTACAGAGGTTTTGAAGGAGTACAGGTTAGTAACAGTTTTGATAGTTAAAGGAAGGGAGGTCCATAGTTTTGCTACAAAGAAGGAGTTTAGGCCTGGGGTTTTGTTAGGTTTACAAGTTGTAAGGAGATGTTTGTCTTCAGATCTGAGATGTTTATTTGGGATATGAAAGTTGATTAATGGGCTAAGAGCAGGACAGGCTAGTGTGTTGTGGATGATTTTGTATACTGTAGTAAGTTGTACATATTGGAGGTGGCGGGGGAGTTCAAGCCATCTTAGGGAATGTAGGGCTTTACAGTGGTGAGTTAGATGGATTGCTTTTATGGCAACTTTGGCAATTTTGTTATAGTAACTTTCTAGTTTTTTTCATAGGGAGGTGTAAGTTAGTTAGACTTGGGGCTCCATATAACAGCGAGGGCAAGTGGTAGGTTTTGGTCAGGATAATTTTGGTAGTTGTTGTGAGAAAGTTTTTATTTCTGTATAGCATGCCTAGTTTTTTGTGTTTTTTATGCTGTTTTATATGTGTAGGTCAAACTTGACCTACATATATAAAACAGTATTCAAATATATGAAGGAGAGAACGGAAAGCAACTGAAAGAGAGATAAAGGTGAACAATTGCTAAAAAAAAAAAAGAAACAAAACAGGAAAAGCTAATGGATAATGTGGAAGGGGTAACTGAGACAAAGGGGCAAAACATAGGTACACAATAAGAAGTGGATGAAAATATTGGAAGAAAACTATAAGGGATAGGTTCATAGGTAGGTACTAGGCTATCTGCCCACATGCATTTATAAGCCTAGCCAGAATGTGTTGGCTTTCGCTGCCCACTTAGATTAGTTCCCTGTGCCTCTGTCCAGCAGATCCACTGAAGTGATCCCCGGGGATAAACTTTCTGTTTCCCATCCACTCATCAAGGTTTCTTTTGAAGAGTGTTAGCGAGGAGCTCTGCCTAATGTAGATTGGAATTTTGTTCCAAAGCATGGGAAGTCTCTGGGACAGGAATCTATCCCACCAGCATGTCCTATTTATTGTTGTGATGAGGTTTAGATCCCTAGAGCGTGTGGCTCGAGTGGATAATGTTTTCTTTAGGTGGAGCATGTCCATCAATTTTGGGTTGGACATGGCCTTGTATGTCAGGCAGAGATCACCTCTGAGTAGGTGGCATGCAAGTGAGTACAGCTGGAGTTTCTTCAGTCGAGCTCCATATGGCATCTGTTTGAGGCCAGTGATCCTCTTGGTGAGGTATTTCTGTGGTCTTTCCAGCTGTTGCAGGTGTCTTGTAAGGTACATCCCAAATGGGGCATTGTACTCTATGATGGTTCTGATGAGTGATGAGTAGAGAGACACAATGACCTCTTTTGATCTGGATAGGTGGGCCATGTAGAAGGATTTTCTAACCACTTTGGCGATGTGATTATCAAAGGTGGGATTACTATCTACTTGGGTCCCCAGATCCCTTATTATGTCGTCCGTATTTAGGGGACTGCCACCTATGTGGTAGTTTGTGGGTACTTTGTTTTTTCCAAAGGGGATGACTATGCACTTTTTGGCATTTAGCTTGAGGCCATGATTTTACCCCAGGTATCCATCTCAGTAAGACCCTTTTGGAGGATGTCTGTGCCAGCTGGACAGTCAATTATAGCCCTAGTTTGCAGTCATCTGCGAACTTGGTCAGCCATGGTCCTCTTGTGCTTGCCTGTACCTCTAAGAAGTATATGCTGAACAGGAGGGGCCCTAGGACTGAGCACCGGGGAATGCCACTTGTAACTGGTTTAGAGTCGGACCTAGCTCCTGCAACTCTCACCATGTGGGTTCTGTCTGTGAGCCAGTTGGTAACTCATCTTGTGACATAGGGGTTTATGTTCAGGCTGATGAGCTTGTCTATAATACCAGAATGGGGAATGGTGTAGAAGGCCTTTGAGAGGTCTAGGTAGGCTGCGTGTACCACATTTCCCTCATCTATAGTCTAGGTAACTGTTTCAAAGAAGTCCACTAGGTTTAGGAAGCATGATCTGCCCTTAACAAAACCGAACTGGGTAGGTTCCATTGTTTGAAGGTTCCCAATGTCTCTGTTAATGAGTTCCATGATGATGCTCTCCATAGCCTTGCAGACTAAGCTAGTCAGGCTTATAGGGCGATAGTTTCCAGGGTCTGTTGTGGATTCACCTTTGTGGAGTGGAAAACCACTGCTCTGCACCACTCTATGGGTATGTAGCCTGTGGAGAGGCTCAGTTTGAACAGTGTGTTTAGGTGAGGGGTTAGTTTGTCTTTGTGCTCGTGTAGGACACAGCCTGGGACATCATCTAGTCACATTAATGCTGTGTTTTTGGCTTTGGAGAGGGCTGTTTTAACCTGATTGTCTGTGATTTCAAGGGCTCTACATTCTTCTGGTATGGTTATGGGCCATTTAGGGGGTGAGAGGGGGGTGAAGTTTGCACTGAACCTGTCTGCCAGGATGTTGGCAATATCAGTCAGTTCAGTGTATTTTGTGCCATTCTGCACTAACTCTGAGCAGATCTGAGCATTGCCACTTAGATTCTTGACATAGCTAAAGAATGCCTTGTGGTTATCTTTGGAGTCCTTAGCAATTTTTCTTTCGAAGCTCGCCTTGGATTATTTTATAAGGGATCGTAGTTTCTTGCTGATACCGGTCAGGGATGTCGTCCCTTCTTGGGATTTTACTCTTTTCTGTACTAGTTTCCTCCTTCTATGACATAGCTTGTGTATGGCAGGAGTCCACCAGACTGGTTTTCTTTTCTTGGAGGAGTGAGTCTTGGTTTTGCTTGGGATTGCATGATCCATACATTCTTGTAGGTGCCCATAGAATGCATTTGTAAAGGATTTTGCAGCTTGGACAGCAGTATCCTTTAGAATGGGGGCTTTGAAACTTTCCACCTCAGTCTTAAGTAACGTGAAGTTTGCTTTTGAAAAGTTTTTCATGGTGGTTTCCTTGTCCGGGGGTGGGGGTGGAATGCAGATATCCAAAGTGATTTGTTTCTGGTCAAACCTAACCAGCGAGGGGTTGATCTCTGGTGTGGAACACAGGTCACCCATGTTGGTGATGACCAGGTCCAATATGTTGTCACCTCTGGTGGGAGTGTTGACCAGTTGATCCAGGGTATTTGAGTTTATAAATTTTAGGAAATGTTGGGCAAGGGAGTTAGTACTTGAGCAGTTCTCCCAGTTAATGTTTGGGTAATTGAAATCACCCAATATTAGGGTGTTTGGTAGGACCTTTATGTTTCCCAACACAGAATGGGGGTCCTGGGACATGGTGGGTGATCTGTAGCAAGCTACAATTTGAATTGCAGTTTTGCCCATTGTTAGTTGCACATGGATGATCCCTAAAGCATCGTACTGTGCCACTAACCTGGAGGTGTGGGTATCCTTGATGAATATGGATACGCCCCAACCTTTTGTATTTCGGTCCAGGTTCTGGGGCCGAAATGTATGGTATGAGTTGTAGCCTGATAGTGCTGGGGTGCTCTCTGAAGCCTTAAACCAGGTTTTTGTTACTGCACATTTATCGATTTTCTCCATACTGAGGAGTAACTCAAGTGCATGCATTTTGAGGTTTAGACTTCTGGCATTGTGTAGCATTACCCTCAGGTTTTTGTTACTTGTGCTAAATAAAAGAAGTGTCATGGAAAATAAATATAATGTACTTGACGGTGAGGTGGAAGAAGAAGGGGAGATTTGTGTTGAGTTAGAAAATCAGGCAAACAATTCTGTAGGGGGTAAGGTGAGGAGAAGAAGAAAGAAAAAGAGATGGGCTTTAATACTGATGTAGTTTTATGAAATACAAACAGCATAAAGAATGATATGAAAAGAATATGGGCTGGATTCACGAAGGCTTGCATGGAGTCTTAGAGTAGAGTAAGACTCCATGCAGCCATCATGTCTGACGAGCGATCCAGGAACAGCCTGCAGGGGTGAGCAAGAGAGCTCCTAAAACGGCTCTTACACGGACAGGGCTGGGATATGCAAATTACCTCAACTGCAGGCGAAAGGCATGCAAATGAGGTAGATTTGTGATTCAGGAAACCCGAACCTGTCCGAGTAAGAGCAGTGTTATTTGTAGAAATGTACTCAGTTGACAACTGAGTACCATTCTGCAAATAGCAAAACGGAGCCGTGACAGCTCCAAATAAAGGTTGCATCCAGAGCAAGAAGCATGCCAATGGCCAAATATACGGCCATTGGAAATGTTTCCTGATGCAATATGAAAATAAAAATTATTTTTTTTCTCGATTTCCGATGTTTAAGCATAGCGCAGCCCCGTGCAAATGGGCTGCGCTCTAAAACCCAGAAAACTAAAAATTAAAACCCACAAATGTGGATCTTATTTAAATTGTTAATGTACAATGCAAGGGAATGGCAGGCTGAAGACAACATGGCCACCGAGTAGAGGTTGCTGAGGGGGGAAGCTCAGTCTAAGAGATGTAACCAAGCATTAGTAGGCAATCCTATGTAAATGAGGGTTAGGATAGTGAATCGCAAGTTTACATAGCAAATGAGCACAGTCAGTGGAGTGTAGGAGTACGATAAGGGGAGTAACAGAGTGCAAGATAGGTGACATCACGAGGGGGGTATGTATGAAAGAAGTGAAGCTCATTGGAGCAGAGTGGCATGAGTCTGCTGTCATTTACACATCGTGGAAAGAGGTGTGTCAATAGGTAGGCTAGGGAAAGTCAAGAAATGGAAGGTGTATGCCGTGGATAACACCAAAGTTTCTTGCTGAGCATGCATGCATGCGTGTGCGCGCCTGTAAACCTGAGTAAGACAGAGTGCGCGAGTGTAAGAGTGCGTGTGCGCGTTTAAGCCGGAGTAAGCATGTATGCTATGTCTGAGTACAGCAGTGGGCCATGCATATCTGGCAGTTGCATGTGTTAACCCAGAAGCTGTCACTATCCAGCAATCCACCCTGTGCACACAGTTATATGAAAACAGACACATCTATAATATAGTGGAACCCTGTCATATTCAAATATGTTCTGCAGATACCAAAGTTGTTCATAGAAACTGGTAAAGCAAAGACGATAAAGACCTGCAAACAGTATCAGCAATGAACATTGTGCATCCTGAACATTAGCATAGGTTCAGAGGTCAGTACTAGGCTATCTGCCCTAGGGCATGTACAAGCCTAGCCAGAGTGTTTTTGGCATTCGCATCTCTGCCAGATTACTACACTTTGTGTGTGAATAGTAGGTCACATAAGATAGCCCATGTACTTTTAGGCTAGTCTGCCTCTGTCTAGCAGTGACACAGAAGATATCCCAGGGGTAAACATATGATCACCCATACAGTCGTCAAGATGTCTCCTGTAAGTGGTCAGTGGGTGGCTCTGCCTATGTGAAACTGGGATTACAATCTGGAGTGAGTGGAGGCTCTGGGATAAGAATCTGTCCCTCCAGCATGTCCTATTAACATCTGTACTGATGTATACATCCCTGGAGTGTGTAGCTCCAAGGGAGTCGGATATCCTGAGGTGGAGCATGTCCAGTAAATCTGGGTTGGGTATATCTGTAAACAACAGGCACACATCATATCCGAGTAGGTGGTAAGTGACTGAGTAGAGCTGGAGTTACTGCATTCAAACTGTGCAGGGCATCTGTGTGAGTCCCTAGATCTGCTTGGTGAGGAACTTCTGTGGCCAGTAGAGTTGCTGCAAGTGTCGGGTAAGGTACACCCCAAATGTGGCATTGTAAGCAAGCATGGTTGTGATGAGTATAGGGGCACAATGACCTCACTCAATCTAGATGTGAAACCATATGGGATAAGGTGGCCCACATAGAAGGTATGTCCAACCACTTTGGCAACATGAATGTCAAAGATGACAGTATGAACAAGTCATGTTCCCAAACCTCTAACAACTCCTACCATATGTAATGGAGTACTACCTATGTGGTAATATGTGGGCATGTTGTTATTCCCAAAGGGGATGACTATGCAACTAATGGCATTTAGCTGTAGGGCATGGCTCAGGCACCAGTCATCCATCTCTGTGAGACCCTGTTTGAGTATGCATGTGGCAGCTGGAGAGTTGATCATGGCACCCAGTTTGCAGTCAAGTGCAAACATGTTCAGCCATATTCCCCCTGTGGTAGCCTGTATGTCAGACAAATATATACTGAACAAGAGAGGTCCCAGGACTGAGCCGTATGGGAAGCCACGTGTAAGTGGTGTATAGTCAGACATGGCACCTGCAATTCTGACCATGTGGGTACTATCCCGGATCCAGGTAGCAATCCATCGTGTGAGATATGTGTCCATATAGACGCTGGTGAGCCTATGCATAATGGCCCAGTGGGTTATTGTGTTGAAGGGTTTTGCAAGGTTCAGGTAGGCTGTGTGGACAACCGTCCCTATGTCGATGGACCTGTTAACTGTTTAAAAAATACAAACAGGTTTAAGAGGCAAGATCTGCCCAGAACAATGCTGAAATGTGTAGGAAACAGTGTCTGTAGGTTCCCGATGTCTATGTATATGAGTCCCATGACAATATGCTCCATAGCTTTGTAGAGCAGGTTATTTAGGCTTATAGGGCAATATTGTCTGTGGTCCATTGTGGCACCAACTCTGTGGAGTGGGACCACTGTTGCTGTATGCCATTCCTTGGGTACATATCCTGTAGTAACTCCGATATTGAACAGTGATGTAATGTGAGGGCTACGTCTGTCATGAAGCTCGTGTAAGATGCAGGCCGGGACACCATTTGGTCCCATTGATACTGTGATGTATGCTTTGGGGAGGGCAGCACACACCTGTTACTGTGTGATGTCAGGGAGGTTATACTCTGTTGGGATGGATAGTTGCTCCTTAGGGTGGATGGGGGGGAGACATCTGCACTGAACCTGTTTGCCAGGATGTTGGCAATGCCAGTGGGTTCAGGGTACATTTAGTCAGTATACAGTAACTCACAGCATAACAGTGAGTATCCACCCAGGTTCCTGACATAACTGAAGAAGGCCGTGTGATAGTCCTACGTGTCTGGTGCAATTGTCCGGTAGAAGCGGCCCTTAGAAAAGTTCATGAGTGATCGTAGCTGTCTGCTAGTACAGATCACAGTTGCCTTCCCAGTCTGGGATTGTGCTCTATCATGTAGTAGCATCCTCCTGATGTTGTACAGCTTATTAATGGCTGGGGTCTACCAGACAGGTCCCCTGCCATTGGAGTAGTGAGTCCTGTTGTTATTTGTGATAGCACAATCCATGCAGTCCACTAGGTGTCCATAGAATGTGTATGTAAAGGATTCAGCAGTGTGAGCCGTATTGGCCACTGTCTCAGGGTCTCTAAACGATACCACCTTGCTTTGGTGAAGTGAGACATTGGCTCATGAGAAGTTCACCAAGATTACCCAGGATGGGTGTGTGGAAGGTATATGTATGTCCAGTGAGATACATGTATGTTCTGACCTTACCAATGAGAGGTATATTGCTGGTGTGGAACATAGAGTCCCCATGTTGGTGATGATCAGGTCCAATATGTATTCCCCCTTGTGGCTGTGCTGACTGTTTGTGCCATAGCATATGAGTCTACAAATTGTAGCGACTATTGGGTGCGGGTGTTGGGGCTTGAGTAGTATCCCCAGTCAATATTTGTGTATATGAAGTCACCCAATATAATGGTGTTTGTGGAAACCTTCATATTTTCCATAGTTCCCATGAAAGCCGAGTGTGGTTCCTGAGTTTGGGAGGGTGGTCTGTAGCAGGCAACAAACTGAAAGGCAGTTTTGCACAATGGTAGTTGTATATGTATGGTCTGTGATGCTTTGTGCAGTGCTACTAACCCGGAGGTGTGTGTATCTGTGATGTATATGGATACTCCCCCTAGTTGTGTTGTCTGTTCCAGGTCTTGTTGTCAGAAAGCATGGTATGAAACATAACATGGTAGTGCTGGTGTGCATAAGTGAGCCTGAACCAGGCATCTGTTAGTGCACAGATATCAGTATCCTCCATACTGAGGAGAGTCCTGAGTGGCCACAATATGAGGGTAACACATCTGGTGTTGAGCAGCATTACCCTTAGTTTCATTTAACCTGTAATGTCTATGGAGGTGGGTTTGTCTTCTGAGTCCTGCTTAAAAAAGGCACTATGGTGGTAGCAAGAGCCTTAGCCAGCATTCAAAAGTCCAAGGGTGACAGGTGCAAGCTGTCCATAGTGAAGCTACGTGGCATGTTGAGCATGTCACCACAGGCTGACAGACACTGTATCCCCTATGAATGAAACAAATTTGTTAGGCAACTGTTAAACATGATATGTTTGTCTGTATACTGTGACATCATAATTGATGGGTGTAAGATGCTAGACAAGGTCAGGGTCATACTGGCCTGGGCTACATGAACAGAGTGTTCCTCCATGTATCATGTCATGTGGTCCAGGGAGTAACGTCTGAGGTTTTATGCACCAGCATGGACAATGATGGTGCCAGTCCTGTACTTGCTTTGGAATGATCTGACTGCCTGTGTTATGTAACAGATCCTGGCACCCGACAGACAGCCCAAAGCGACTATTCCTTTGTCAGGGCTGGTGAGTGGTACGTCAGTGTGTCTGACAATAAGTGTCACCTATTACAAGTGTATTAGGTGTGTTGTTTAGCCCGAAGGGCAGTGACTGTGTGGCACACTGACATTGTGAACTATGTGATATGTGGGTATTGTAGTGGGGTAGCAGTTGTGTGTGTGTCTGCTTTGGAGGTCTCTGCTGCTTAGGCAGAGTACATTTACAGCATCTGAGTATGTCTATGTGTGATAATGTGGTTTGAGTGCTGTTGCTAGAGGATATGTGAGACTGATATGTGGTGTGTGTGGTTACCTTCACTACCTGATAGACTGTGCCAGTCATGGGTCGAGAGAGTTCAGCACCCTGTGTGTCTCTATAGGTGCATCTCACACATATATCTGAGTTTTTCGGGAGGAGGAGGGGGTTGTCTGTGTACATAAGGCAGATGTGACATTGTGTCAATATCACAATATTCACCAGCTGGACTGGAGAGTACACACAAAACCGACCCCTGGACATGCCAGGATATTATGATGACATACTATGTAGGCTGATCACAAAGGATCAGTAGGGTGTTAAGTGTGTAAAATAGTATAACAGGGATTAGTGCTCATGTTCGTTGGTGTTTTGTAAAGAGTTTCTGAGAAGGAGTCCAGACTGAATCATGACACCCCCTTCAGCTATGTCATAAATAGCAATGTACACCCATATATGTCCTGAGTCAGGGCCAACTGTACCTGACTGACAATGCCGACATCCTGACAGACAGGCCCATATGTACATACCCACCTCCCACTGACAATAGGCCATATCATCATACCAGGAGATATCACATGTAGAATGGAGGAGCAGCTACCCCCACTGCCAAAAGCATGGCAGCAAGTGGAATACATTGATTCCCAATATGTGTCATGCACAAACTACAGAACAAACAGATCCTGCACCTGAACAGTCAGCTGAGTCTCACCCCCTACACAGGATGTTGGACTGTTGAATGTGTCACAGCAACATATGGCACTCCCAACAAGTGTTGGTGCACAACACACCATGGGAAGTCAAGTCCAGTACGCCTATGAAGTCTGATCTGCAAGGTCATGGAGTCCATCATGGTTGCAGTCATAAACAGAGCTATTGGAAGCTGACATGCACACAACCCTACCAACTGTGGTATGTTCATGTGCGGATCATGGTTCCCAAACATGCTAGACTGTTTGCAAGGCAGCCACCCAGGACATACATCAATGAACACATCTACACATGTCTCACATAGACTTTGAATAGCCCTTTATCAACATCCCAGACACATGTAGTATCCACAAAACCAACAAGCTGTGCATAAATATGTGTTGACATATGATGGAATGTCATTGTGTCCACAGATAGATCACACAAGGTAAGGATTCTGAGGTCTTGTTCAAGCTGTTGACACCTGCTGACCCACATGGACCATTCCTGGAATGGCATAAAACAAAGTGTACACACATCACCATGTCCAGTCTGATGATGTCATCATCCTATAAATACAGCAGGAGAAGGGAACCTAGCCAGTAAAGCAAATAGCGCACCATGTTAATGCGTCTCTCTCTAATATCATAACATAGTTAGGTAGGGGTTTGAATCCTGCAGACACTGACAGTGAGTGTGTTTGTATGTGTGCAGTTTCCTTTGAGAGGTGTTCCCTTTATGGAGACTGGGAAAACACACTAAAAGAGGTACATTCCTCTTTGGAAAGACTGATGATGTGACCATCCTACAAATACAGACGGAGAAGGGAAACCACCCAGTAAAGCAAATAGCACGCCATGTTAATGCATTGCTCTCTAGTATCATAACATAGTTAGGTAGAGATTTGGATCCTGCAAACGTTGACTGTGTGTGTGTGGGGGGTGTCTGTATGTGTGCAATTGTCTTTGAAAGGAGTGCCCTTTTTAGAGACTGGGAAACACACTAAAAGAGGTACATTCCTCTTCGGAAAGACTGATGATGTGACCATCCTACAAATACAGACAGAGAAGGGAAACCACCCAGTAAAGCAAATCGCGCGCCATGTTAATGCATCTTTCTCTAGTATCATAACATAGTTAGGTAGGGATTTGAATCCTGCAAATGCTGACTGTGTGTGGGGTGTGTGTATGTGTGCAATTGTCTTTGAAAGGAGTGCCCTTTTTGGAGACTGGGAAAACACACTAAAAGAGGTACATTCCTCTTTGGAAAGACTGATGATGTCACCAATCTACAAATACAGACGGAGAAGGGAAACCACCCAGTAAAGCAAATAGCATGCTGTGTTAATGCATCTCTATCTAGTGTCATAACATAGCTAGGTAGGGGTTTGGATCCTGCAAACACTGACTGTGTGTGTGTGTGTGTGTGTGTGTGTGTGTGTGTGTGTGTGTGTGTGTGTGTGTGTGTGGGGGGGGGTGTATGTGTGCAATTGTCTTTGAAAGGAGTGCCCTTCTTGGAGACTGGGAAAACACATTAAAGGAGGTACATTCCTCTTTGGAAAGACTGATGATGTCACCATCTTGCAAATGCAGACGGAGAAGGGAAACCACCCAATAAAGCAATTAGCGCGCCATGTTAATGCATCGTTCTCTAGTATCATAACATAGTTAGGTAGGGGTTTGGATCCTGCAAATACTGACTGTGTGTGTGTCACTGTTGTTCAATGCAGTGTGTGTTTTGCTTTTACTATGGTATGACATATTATGATTACAACAGTAAGTGCATTGCTCACATCGGATATCTGTGTGGCAAATATATATGTGTACGTGTCCCCTCAATCAGTACATAGGTGTGAAGCCTGCATACTACATGAATACATTTGTTTCCATTGACAGGTTGTGCCGCTGCTTCTCAGATCGTAGGTCACATATGTATGTATGTGACAAGGCCGTCCACTGTCGTGTTCTGTGGCCAAGGGCATCTGTGCCACACACACCCATGACAGTTACTTAAGAGTAGTGTGAGTGAGTATATATGCCTGGGGTATATGTCAGACATGTTCATACACAACAATGACTGCCAATAAAGGACAGCCTTTATAGGTGTACAGCTGCCTTGTGGATATGCATTCAGGCCTCTAATGTCTTATGTGATACACCTTGGGACTCTACAATACCTATGGATATGTGGATACCAAGGGACACATGACATAACATGAGGCTGTATGTACACATTGGTACCCAACATACATGTTGAGGGCTACCACCTGTGTGGTACTGAAAGGGATAGTATGAATAGTACATGAGGATGACTATGCCATAGTCGGCTTACTGCTATACAGCATGTATCAGACAACAGGTATCTGTCTGTATGATACCCTTGTGTAGGATATGCGTCCCATCCAGGGAATGCATTGTAGGCCAATGCATGCATTTCCAGATTTGGATGGACACATCCCTAGTGTGTCTGCATGTACTTAAGGGGGCTATATGCTAAACAGGTGTGGTCACAGGAATTGGTGGCGGTCATTACCACTGGTTAGTGTTATAGTGTAGCAACGGAAGGATTCAACTGTTACTGAGTTCCCTACGACTGTGCGTCGTTTGTTAGGACATCATCCAATGATTGCTTATAGTCATGCTGTTGAGGGTGTGTATACTACCAGACCACAAATCATTGACAGATATTAACGGTATCACCCACAGCATAGTGTCAACCCATGTCATACACACATGTCTACCCATGTTAGTACATAACTGTAGTAGAAATCATACTGGCCATTGAAAGATAATATGAGATGTTAACAATGTGTACAACAGGGTATGCCACACGTCCCATGGGTCCACTATGCACATACATGCAGACAGTGTGCACCCACCATGTTCACAGATGCACACTTGCTAATCTGTACTGCACACATCACACATGTACTATCCACTCACTAACACATGCTGGCAACACATTACACTTCAGCCAAGTGGCACATGGGTGGACAATACATACTCAGACCTAACAGTGGTGTAAACAATGCTATATTGACAATCAGAGCTGTTAGGTATGTCTGTGGCCTTTCCACTTGCTGTAGTTGTCATGTGAGGTACATACCACATGGGGCATTGTGATGAGTAGAGGGAAACACCGACCTATATTTCCCTAGATGATACACCTTTTGTGATGACACGTACCACGTTGACAGATTACATAACTACTGTGGCACTGTGATTATCAAAGAGGAGCCTACTGTCCACCTGTGTCCCGTGTTCCCTTCTGACACCTTCAGTGTTAGGCAGGCTACCACCTATGTGGCAGTTACTGCGTAAGGTGTTTTGGAATGGGGTATGGCACTGCAGTATCAACACTGGTGTTCAGTCCATGCCTTGGACAACAGGCACCTGTTGCAGTACATATGACCCCGTGTCTCCCTTTCTCTCTGTATATATGTATATATACATATATATATATATATATATATATATATATATACATATCTATACATATCTATCCATATCTATACATATCCATACATATCAATACATATCTATGTATATCTATATATATCTATATATATCCATATATATATATATATATATATATATATATATATATCTGTCTCTGTATATATATCTATATATATATCTATATATATATATATATATATATATATATATATACATATATATATATATATGTAGCTATATATCCATATATATCCATATATATCTATATTTATCCATATATACCCATAAATATATATATATATATATATATACATATATCTATATCTATCTTTATATGTATATATGTATATATCTATATATAGATCTATATAGCTATAAATCTATATATCTATATATCTATATATGTATATATATATATATATATATATATATATATATATATATATATATATATATCTATATATATATATATATATATATATATATATATATATATATATATATATATATATATATATATATATGTCTCTCTCGTGCTCTCTCTCTCTCTCTCTCCCAGTTGGTGCAATGATATTATTGCATGTGTGGACAGCAGATACACGCTGCTTTTCTAGGTATCTGCACATGTGCATGTGATGGCCTCTGCACCAATTGGTGCCCACCATTTAGTAATTGCATGCAGCCTGCTGTGTGGTAATTGCAGTTCTCACTGTGATTTCAGGACACTGCTATAAAATGATAGGTTAGGTAGGCATAGCCCTTTCAGTTTTGCAAGGTGGGGACCATGCTTGTTTGCTGTGGACACTGTTGTCTCAGTCAGAAGGTTGGTATATGTCTCATATCTGGATTCTGAGCATATGTATTACTACACCTTTTCTGATGTCAAGCAGTGTCTACTCTCACTTATTGACATTTATCATTAAGTGGGATTCCCCACCTTTCTGCCTACTGCTACTACATTTCACAGGGAGTCTGAGGGGCACAGCTAACATTTGTTTGCAAATCAGGGATATCCCTGCAAACCAGTCACAGGTGGGAGGTCTGGCCTCTGACCTATTCAAATATGCCAGTGTTTATCTTGCTCTGATTCTGTGTGGGGTTTGTAAGGTGCTATTGTAACATTATTCCCTACTAGCATGGCTGGTTCTCTTTCCACAGTCATGTCATGCAATTCCATAACACTTGCTGGTTAAGGGCCACAGAACATGATTTGTGTTATGCCATTCCTATTCTCCCTTTACATTCACTCATTGCAATGCATGATATATTTCTTTCAGCACCAAGTTATTGTATATCTGCTGTGGTGTAGTGGTACTTCAAACAGACTGGTTAGCCCAAGGTCCGGGGTTCGAGACTGACAGGTGTATTTTATTTTGCTGCTGAGCAATACAAGGCCCCTGTCATACATAGTGACTAAGGCACTTTTAAGCAGTTGTAAGCGGGTTTGCGTGGGTTTGCGCGACACTTAGCCATGCTTAGCTAAGCACACACAAGCTCACACTCGCGGACCCCCGCTAACTACTGCTTAAAAGTGCTTACTCCCGCTAACCCCGTGCTAATTTCTTTGAAAGAAAAGAAAATGGGGAGATAGGAAAGTGGTGAAAAAGGGGGCACAAAGGGGGAAAGATGGTAGGGGAAAACAGCTGGGATGTGCAGGAAGGTGTAGGGAAGGCCCATAGCTTCCCATTTCTGTACCAGCAACAGCTGTGCATATGTTTGTAATTTGGTGTGAAATTTGCAACCTTCCACCCCTGAGAGAGGTGTGAGGACAACAGAGTATGTTGTAGTGCCAATTATAATTATCAGTTTACATGTCTTATGGTTTTCATCAGTTTACATGTCTGGCAGACATGTGTGTGAAATGGGCAGCTATGTATGGGGCATAATTTTTTTGTGGGAAAAGATTGCCCTTTTTTTTTTTTTTCCAGGTGAGAGTGGAATGTGAGGTAGGGGATGTAGGTATATTTGGGGAGGTAGGTTGGGGAAGTAAGCAGACAAGACAAACAAGATGCATACAGGGGCGGAAATTAATGCATGGGGTGGGTGAACACAATTGACGGGGAAGATTGTTTGGAAACCGCAAGCCCATGAGCCCACAGATGGTAACAGTGGAACTGAGATCCCCACCCATGTGCAGTCACCACTGCACCTTCACAGCCCCAAGGGTGGCTGTGCTGGGGGCTGCGTAGGACAGGCAGGCTCACCCATGAGCCGCGCCACTCTCGTGTCAAGCTGGCTTAGGGGATCAGCGACTGAATGCTGGATCTCCCTACGCAACACAACCCAGACCCTTCGAAGAGTGACAGGTGGCCCTTCTCCACCCAAGCTTGCATGGGGGGGGTGAGCCCCATCTCCTGCAGCACTTCCACCCGAAGGTGGCGCAGGACCAATGGAGGAGGGGAGCCCGGGCTAGGCACCAGACCTGCTGGTGCCAGGTGCACTCGCCAGCTCAGGAGGGACAGGTGGGTCCGCTAGTACCGGCCTTCCCATACATTCTGTGATTAGGTGTGTTTAATTACAACATAACCAAAACAGCATTCCAGATTAGTTGTAACAGCATGCAATAATATTCCCATTAACCCAACACATCAAGGGTACAATGGTTGAACAGCAAGCGTAACACATGCATATATTGAACCACAGTGGTTATTTCAACAGCATGCAGGGATGTTTGGTAGCAACAGGCCACCATGATTGTGGTGTTCAAACAGGGCACATGCATCAACATGAATGCAAATATTTATAGAACAATAAGACATATGTCCCAACAAATATTTAAGATTACACATACCCATTGAGGTGTGGAATTGCATGGTTTATGCACATACAGTAGGGTGTAGAAAATACCTTGGTTAACATCTTTTAATGACCTTTTCATCTACACTACATTCCTAGTGACTGCAAGTGTATATCCCCTACATGTATTATTACACTTGCCACCATACATTAGGCTGTGTAATGGGTTTGGCTAGTTCAATGTATGCCTGACCTATATCTGACAAACTAACTGTCCAGGATGCAGATGTTATTGCTACATATTTCTTGATTGCATTTATATTTCTTTATCTACATATCTGGGATGTTTTCACATGACAGTTTCACTTCGATTTGTACAGAACCTTGCATTTCTTGACACACACTCACATTTTTGGGGAAAACATAACATGCTACACATGTGCCAGTTTTTCTTATTCATGCCAGCCAGTAACTGACTGTTGTGGACTGTATATATGTTTCACAGCTACTAGCACTTCCATCACCCACTTTATATGGGACTGCACAACTGTGGGTTGCCAGTACCTTTTCAAACAGTACTGTTTGTATAATGCAAGGGTACAACAACATCTCAGACTCAGACAGATACACTCTGGGTTTTAGACATTTATTAATGACATTACACACTTTTCCACAGGCTCACTCCTTTATTTGTTTTAACGGTGTTTATGGCAGACATGTTCGAGACATATTATACCTTTATTAATAGGTTAGCACACTCTTTTTTCAGGCTCACTCACTTATTTTATATGACAGTGCCTGCAGGGATATTATTCCAGACATATGTTACTTTTCTTAATGGGTTTCTACACTCTTTTTCTGCCTCTCTGATGTTTTTATCTGACAGTAAATGCAGAGGACTTATTCAGGCAATTTTATGGCTGTATTATTGGACTACAACACTTTCTTGCATGCTCTCTCCCATATTTTATATAACAATACATGCAGAATAATCACTAACCTGCCTGGTGGCACAGCCTTTGCAGCCTAACAGCATAGGCTTGCTGATTCATAGCACAGTCACCTGCAGCTGTAAAGTAAATGAGGGGGTATTGAGACATACCTATCCATTATACATACTCCATTATCAATTCTTACATACTGCATTCCATGGCTACATACTCAGTTGTGGGGCATCCCACATCCCATGGGCTTCCTGTATCCACTGGTTCAGGTGGTCCTGCTTTCGTCTCTTCAGGTCTGCATGGTGGTAATGGACCTGCTCACCAGTCCGAGGAATGCCTATGGCACTGGTGAGGTCATGAGCTAACCATTTCCAAGCCTCTGACTTGTACTCCGTCCCTTGGAACTGGCCCTGCAGGAGTCTTGACTCGTGATGGTGGACAAGGAGCCAAACCATGTATTTGGACTCCTCGATGCCCCAACGTTGTGCTCGGAAGCGTGTTCCTTCTCCGACACCAGACATTCTAACTGCAGATGTGAGCTACAATCAGTTATGGCATGTATTCCCGCCTGTGGGGCTTAAATATGCCACATTTCCCTCACTTTTTTGTGATTGGCCAATTTGTAAAATTCTCAGCTGACTGCAGACCTGCTTAGTAATGGTTAAACTATCATTCGTAAGTATATGAATGTTAACAGTGGATGTTTCCCCTATGTTGTTATGGCTTAGTGGTTCTGTACTTTGCTTCTGATACACAGAGTCCTGGGTTTGAACCTTGTTATTCATTTTATTTTCATACTGTCCAGACAGGCTAGGGGATGTGGCTGCATTTAAGCAACTTTGCTCTACGTAGCTCCTCGGTGCCCTACAGTGCCCTGGTTGGCGTGGTGCGCACGTCCGCGCAAACACATTGCGCTAGGTAAAGTGCTTTTAAACTTTGGGCAACTCTATTGCGCTGGGTAAAGTGCTATTAAACTATGGGCAACTCTGTTTAGCTGGGTAAAGCGATATTAAACTATGGGCACCTCTGCTTAGCTGGGTAAAACACTATTAAACTATGGGCACCTCTGTTAAGCTGGGTAAAGCGCTGCTTAATGGCAGGCTATTATATATCTGGATCCTTTAAAAATATATATTTTGTTCACTGATACATTGGCCATTTCACTGCTTTTAATAACATTTTAATCATATATGTCTAGTATTATGTCAAATACTGATTTAAAACATAAATAAGAAGGGGAGTGGTGGGACTCGAACCGTGAATGCCTCCTCTTTGTGCATACGCTCTACCATTATGCTATTGCAATTTGGTATGATTTGCATAAACATTCTTTCTTATGCTCTTCCATGTCGGAATTGCTAACTATAGCTAAGCAATGGGCACACCCACGCACACACGCACAAATACGGGCAGCTATATCGTGGATTTAAAAAAAATTAATAAATATTTAACTTTTTATAACTGTGATGAGGGTTTACAGTGTCAGGGTGTGTATTGTTGGGTGCAAGTCCATTTGAGCGAACTCGGTCTTGTGTGTTGACATTTTGCTTTTACTACACTTGCAGGGGCGTGGACATTTAGACTGCTTGGCAGTTGGACACGCCCCCTGGTTTCATACTCAGGCCATGTAGGAGTTATGGTTGAGTCAGCGTGCCCTCATGAATATTCATGGCATGCTGACGTCATACCGTTCAACTGCAGCCTCCGAGTAAGACTTATTAAGTCTTACACGGAGGATTCGTGAATCCGGGGGTATGTTTATTTGAATTGTGTAAAGAGATTGAAACAGATGTAATTTGTTTATAGGATGTAAGGTGTATTCGGCAAGTAAGAATAAAAAAATTTGAATTGATGTAAGGGAAGAGAGTAGTGCAGACAATGTGGAATGATGTGTGTTCTGAGACTGTGGTGCTTGCTCAAATGAAGAACTGAAAATCATGGACATGAAAGTACTGTTGGCAGGTGGAGCACTGGTGTGTGATTTAAGAATAAAAATGAAGCCAGTGCGATTGGTTGTATTATATGAAAATATGGGGAAAATGGAGAAAAGATCTTATTTTTTCAGAAGACCATACCAGCTTACAGCATTATTAATTGCAGGATGACCTTCAGAATATTGTAACATACACCCCTCATCTCCAAAACTACTGGAACTGTTTCAGTTTAGTAACTAACTTAGGCCAGTAAAAATCCTTTAATAAGGTATAATAGAGTTTCTTTGAGATACATAAAGTGGTACATTTTAGCACACATTTATAAACACGTACCAGCTAAGAGACAAAATGCGAAGGATAAATTTGTGGAGCAGTATAATAACCTGGATAAAATGTAGCTTCTAGGAACCCTGCAGATGGTATAGGGTAAAAGAAAATGATGTATTCAGCACTAATTTCCAAGCACATTATTCTCTTTACTTGCATCTCTCATCAGAGACTTCAATGATTTTAAAATTGGCCTTGTGTTTTCATGGCCTAAATTGAAGAACAGGGAGGCAGGAGCAATGAAGTAGAGAGAAGTGGTGACATCCACGTTGAAGGGTATGGCTGATGAGAATAGGCCTAATGTTAACATCTCATTAGCTGATAAGATGATTTGCCCTGCCATCTCTAGTACTTCATTGAGTGATAGCTCTGTATATACTATGCCACCAGGTGATGCCCAGCTGTTATCTGCTACCTCAGCCAATACGACCTTGACTAGTGTAGAAGCTCAGCCTGTGGTTAGAAGGAAAACTGGATCCTCTGCCCCAAATCAGGCTTTTCCCATTCTCTTCCTTCTTTTTCGAACAGAGAGGGGACGGTCTCCACATTGCCTGCAGAGTGGTGGGAGGATGAAACGGAAACATCTGGTCGAGCCAGGGTATCGCACCATCAAGCGGATATGGCAGTCCATCAGCAGTGCATAGTTTGGAATATTTCACACAAGACACTTAGTGACCTTGAATTGTCTGTCTTGAATCATGGACTTTCTTTTATCCTTGCACATGGTGGTAGCTTGGCTGATACTATGGTCGACCTCAAAATTTTTACTCGTAATTTAGCCTTGAAAACTCTGTTTTCTGCTAATTGTGAGGGTGGTGATGCTAATTCATTTAAGAGACCCAGTACTTTTGTACCATCCATCAGTCCAGCTGTAGAAGTATTTCTTAAATTGTGTGAGGATGATATTTACAGGTTATTTCATGGTATGAAGCTAAGGAAAGGCTTTGACAACCTTACATTCTTGGAGAGATCAGCTCTTAAATGTCTGCAGGATGACAGAGAGATTGTTATCAGACCATCCGATAAGGGCAGCTCAATTGTGGTTATGGATTTTATGTTTTATATTTCTTCTATGACATGACTATTATCTGATACCAAGACTTATACACTGAATAGTTTAAATGAGATTAGAGCTATGATTGCCCATGTTCATTTGTCTATTAGCAACTGCTTAATGAGCAAATTGATCACCCATGAGCAGTCTATTTACTTTTATGTTGAACATCCCTTAATTTCAACTCTTCATGGACTACTGAAAATGCACTAGGATCCGAAGTGTCCTCCATTTCAACCAGTTGTAGTGGGATCTGGTTGGCTCATGGAGCCTTTCTCCATTTTTATTGATAAGACGTTGAGACCTCTTCTGGACAAGTCTAACATTGTTCTTAGGGATACAAACCATTTCTAGAAAGATCTGTATGATTACACTAGTTCAAATGTACTTGATAACACCTGCTTGTTGGTTATTATGGATGTCACATCCTTATTTACTGTTATTCCTAATTATGATGGCATTGAATTAATTAAGGAATGTCTGATTGAGAATAGTTAACTTGCTGGTAAGCTTATTGAGATGCTATGTCTTTTTATTGGGATGGGCCTCAAAAATAATGTGTCCACTTTTAATGGTGCTTATTATTTGCAGCGGGCAGGCATATCTATGGGCACTTTGTGTGCCAATAGCTATGCCAATATGATTATGACACAATGGAAAAATAAGTTTGTTATTGTTTTTGAAGGTTATCAATGATTTGTTAAATTTTATCTGCATTTTGTGGATGATATTTTTCTTTTATGGAATGGTACTGTTTGTCAGTTAGAGTAATTTGTTGAATTTTTACATAGTACTACTGGTTTTCTCAGGTTCAGTTATAAGTTTTCGGCTTCCTGTATTGAATTTTTGGATGTTAGAATTTGTAGAGGACCTGACTTGGTTTTTACTACTAGCTTGTTTAGGAAAGAATGTTACAAATGTTCTTTGCTGCATAGGATGAGCATGCATCCTAGACATATTTTTCGAAATCTTGTCAAGGGACAGAGCATTTGTATCTCTAGGCTTTATGTCAGTGATGGTCAGTTTGTTCAGGACCTGGGAGGTTGAGAGAACTTATTACTTGGGGGATATTCTTCTGACAAGTTAGATGATGCTTTAAGGTCTGGTGTATCTATGAGGCGAACTAGATGTAGACCGTAGTTCTCCTATACACAGGGAGCTACTGCTAAATCTGTTGTTAGGAAGGATGAAGTGATGGCTCCAATGTTTTATAGTAGCAACACAAAAGTTATCACAGACATGATTAGGAAACATTGGTCTGTTTTGTTGCCTGATGACAGCCTGAAGAAGCTTGTGGGTACCAGACCTCAATTTCTCTATAAGAATATAGTAATAATGAAGCGTGAATATAGATTATGTGTCACTGACTACTGTGGCAGTTGGCATGGATGATTAATGGTATGAGCTGTTATCGAGGTGCTTCCTGTGGTACAGGGTTTGAGTCCTTCAGTCTCCACATTACAGTGCAGCCTTGAGCAAGTCACTTAACCAGACAGTGCTCCAAAACAACTGGGAAATTGGACTAGGTTTCTCAGTGGTCTCTGAGGCTGCATGCCTATTAACTACCTATGAACTCATGACTAAATGTTTTTTAACAAAGTGAAAGTTCAGTAAAACTAATACGGTTAACTTCTAACAATCTGCACACCAAAATATAGGAAACACATTATGCATGCCTAAGATAGTAAACAGATTTCATCCTGGAAACTGTAGTCACAACTTTCTTGTAAAGATACACTTCTAACGAGTGACAACTGGCTGAATGTCAACCTTAATTGAACAGTCTATAAATAATATCACTTGCATTTATAACTGTAAATAACATACAAATGTGTTGTCTCTACTTTGTTACTGTATTGTATTCAACTCTGTGTATACTTTAGGCTGTGTATAATTTTCTGTTTTTGTCTTCCACAATGGTGCCTAAGTCATGGCTGAACTAGGTCTATCAGTTGGTTCTATATTACGATGTTGAAACTTCGTAATATCAAACACCTAAACATTGACTTGTATTCATCGAAAACCATTTACTCGAATTGATGAATACTTCCAGGGCAAAGATGTAGTTAGCCAACTACACGGTGTTGCCCATTTCTCCATTGTAGTGTGATCTCAGAGTTGGTATATTTAGTTTGGGAGGGGTGGGGGCAAAGCCCCGCACATGGGTAGGGTTGTTTTTGGTTAGGTTAGTTATGTGGGATTGTGGGGCAAGTGTTTTTTTGCACTGCAAGTATTCATCGATTTTCATAAATGCATTTTGATGAATACGGGTCGATGGTTAGGTGTTCGATATTATGATGTTTTGACATTGCAATATAGACGCTATCGGTTGACCAGTGCAGTTACCTTGTTATCATACTGAAAGAAATAAATAAAACTGAAGGAAACAGTATGTTTTAAACTATGTTTTTTTCTTTTTTAAGACAGGAGGATAGACATTGCCAGATATGCAAAGGAAAGATGCTTTTAAATGGCTCAGTGGGGTGCCTTCTGTGCAGAGTCTACATGTCCTCTCTGTGGTCATGTAAGTTTCCTCTGGGTGCTCCAGTTTCCTCCCACATCCCAAAGACATGCTGTAGGTGGATTGGATACTCTAAATTGGCCCTAGGCATGACTACGTGCATGTGTGTGCCTTCCGTGGAAGGTTGGGCGCCAGGCTGGCAACTTGACACCATAAAACTCCACTGCCAATAATTAGCGAACAGGTGATCCACTGTGGCGACCCTAAATGGGAAAAGCCAAAATAATAAGAAGAGTTAGCTAAATAAGGATCTCTCTGTCTCTCTCTCTCTCTCTCTCTCTCTCTCTCTCTCTCCCTCTCTCACAGACACACACACACACACACACACACACACACACACACACACACAAAGAGAGAGAGAGAAAGAGAGAGAAGATATTATAGCATATATGAAAGGTGTCTAGATGCTAAAACTGAGAAAGAAATATCAGGAGGAACCTACAGGCATCTATAACAATTAAAGAAATGGTGAAATGTGTCAGAAATGTGACAATTAATAAAATTCACAGAATGTGCATAATTACGGGGCAGAATTCGATAAAGCATATCACGATGTTTAGATCCCTGTTGCTGGAATTGTTTAAATGTTTACAGGTGGTCAAGATCCCTCCCCTTCTTGGAAACATTTAATAATAATAATAATAATAATAATACCAGTCAGTAGTCTGGATAAAAGCATTGCTCAGGAGACATGCCACAATCATTCTGCTTTTTTGGATCATAAAATGTATGTTATATTCTGGCATAGTGCTTGGCTCCTAAATGAAGGTTTTGTTACACAGGGACCATTGTGGATTTGTGAAAAAATAAAATATAATGCAGGCAACCTGAGAATCATACTGACAACTGCATTTAATAGTCATGTTGACAGTAATAAACCAGTCAGTGAAACAGATTCCTCAAAAGATATAATATAGGCAATTGTGATTGTGTTTCCAATCATAACCAGAATGTTATGCATTCAAGATATGGATGTTAAGAAATTCACTTTTAAAAAAGCTTGAGACGTGACTTGCGGCATCCTCATTTCCAGGTTATGATTGGAAAGGTATGATCATAATTCTTTGCAGTGCATGAAGCTTTTCTTCTTGCCGTGTACCACAAAGATTAGAAGAAAAAACGTTTATTAGCAGTAAGTGTTTTACAGCATAAAAAGCCACAACACACTAACTGCTGTCTCTCAGAGAGCAGCCAATAAAGATGATCATTGAGAAGCTGATAACTCTTCAAGTTGGGAAAAAAATGTCTGACTGAAATATTTACTTTGGTTTAGCAGCTTCCCAATGCTCTTCTGCTGCGGCCACTGAGCATTATTAAGCATGAGACTGATACTTAACATCACTGTGGGTGCATTTAGCAGTGCTGTGGGTCCTTAACAAGTCTGACTTTTCACTGATTTCAGAGAGTAATTTAATCTTGGAGCTGCATGCACTTCAGATTTATTTACTCTGTGCAACATTAAAAAGGTAGTTTTCAGCTTGTAACTGGATTCTTCAGATGGAATAATAGGCTTATTTAAAGTGTGCAGTAGGAAAAAATGCTTCCTTGTAGCAAACATAGAGTAAACAAAATAAAATCCAGTTCTATGTGACAGCTTTAGCAAGTACCATATATCCATGTAGCAGTTCTGTACAGAAGACTTTTGAAGCAAATCATTACTGACAGTCACTTAAAAGGTTTTCATACAGAGAGGTCTAGATAATTTCCATGCATTTGCTCCATTCCAAGGTTAGCTTCCATGCTTGATAATGCAGGCACAACTTACAGCCTGGTTCATTTTTTCAGACTTTTTTGGCAATTCCTTGAGACAATTATTTCTCATCCCATTATTCTGGAACACAGGAAGCTAACATCCAATCTTTTTTTCTTTTATATTTCCCATAAGGCACCATTTCCTCCATGATGTTTGCCTGCCTGCTCTGTCGTGGTCTAAAAGATATAGTGTTCTCTAGGCTCAACATTCTCAGCAGATTTATTTCCCATAATACATTTGAATGCTACTATTAGTTTTTCTTTTTTTTTTTTTTTGCTGTCAGTTTAAAATTCTGCTTTATGTATTCCTTGTATCATTTGTAATAGTTCTTTTTGGATACTTTCCACTGCTGAATTCATAACAAAATGAAGAATCTTACATCAAACTGATGTTAAAGGCTGGATTCCAAAATCATTTATGCTTGAGGTAGCATCCTATCCTTATTACTAACACTAAGCCTGATAGTTATCCGTGATTCCTTCACACACATATGCTAATGAGGAACCCCACAGCCCTTATGCCATACTCTAAAAACTGAGTCCAGCTTACAATGCTGCGGGACTTGGAGGTTTTTACATTGGTATAGTTCTCCACCTGCATGACGGTACTGGTATTGCAAGCAGTACATAGTGGGAAGCTCAAAACTCTGCAGTATCAGCAATGAAATACAAGTGGTGCTATTCTCTGGGAAAAGGGACCATTTTAGTGAAAGTGTGTTTGGGTAGGTGGGTGGTGCCAACCAAGGACTGGGCTGCTAACTAAATCTTCTATGACATCTATATTTATTGCAATTTATTTTCCTGTAAAAGTATCACAGTAGATGATTTGAACTTGAGATCAGTATTTTTCTGTTCTCTGTAATGTACGCAAGTTCTTATGAACCATTCTAAGAGAATTCCTCTCCTGCAACAGGTAATAACACACTGTGCTGCTTTTTTAAATTTGAAAATAACAAATTTTATGTTCATTTCTGGTTCAAATAGTTTCTCTTTTATACCTGTATTAGTATGTGCTCTGCATGCAATACTGGTATATACTGTTACAGACTTTTATAATGATACTTTTACATCTATGCATACTGGTAGATAGCTCTTTGAACTTTGACAACATATCTATCAACTCTTTGCATAAAGGGTAGCAGCCCCCTACCCTCTTGGAGGTGTGTATGCATTTTGTTGTATCTGTAGTGCTTATAAAAGTTTATTATCATGGTGTACCTCTGCACATTTATATGTAGTGAGTTCTGTGTGTGTGGCTAATTGGTACCCAGTGTGCTAAAAGTAATGTGTGAGTGATTGCATATGTGTGTGTATATATGTTTGTGCAATTCTACGTACAGGGCATGTTGAACAACTGAAGGCATGAGTGTTTTGGTAAGAAACAACTGCTCTAAAGAAAATGGCTTTAAGTTTAAATTTGTGCTAATTCTGCTTGAGATTAATCTTTTATCACACAGGAAATTTTTACACTTTCCATGTCCCTTCCATTAGATTGATTTCATGCATCTGCAAAAGGTGTGCTAACACATGAAGAAACTTCACAAGGGTACAAATAAATGATTCATTCACTGTACAGTCATCGAGTTTCTTGTATTCACAGGAGGAATGCCTTTTATTTTTGTAAGAGTGAGAATTAGACACTACTTTGATAATTAAGACAACTTGTAATGTGAGCTAACCTGAAAGTCGTTTACACTGGATGTCTGATAACTATATACCACTGTCTTAGATGAGCAAAAGCCTATAGCTCAAAACTTCTAGAGTTATTACTGTTGTATAAAGGTAGCAAACAGCTACTTACACTCAACTCTTTTTTGTCTGAAGATGACCAAAATAAACGATGTATACTTTTATAAACAGGGATGATTATTACAACTAGCTGGGTGGCAATGGGTGACTGACTAGCTCTCATTTACATGAATTGATACTTGGATTTCTGGAAAATGTGTGTGGTATGTGATTTTGAAGTTAACTTTTCCATCTGACTTTTAATCTTGTGGTGTAAATGCTTGGATGACTTTTTTTAAATAGCTTTTTTTTCTGTGACACGTTTCATTTTGGAGATTGGAATGGACACCACCTTCATTTTGAAAAAAAAATAGTTACTGATATAGCTATTATATTAATGTCAACATTAAATACAGTAGGCCTCAAGACATTGACATTTATTTCTATAAAATACCACCTTAAAACTGATCATATTGTAAAAGGATAAATATTCCAAGTTTTGTTTCCAAGACTTGGACTAGTTCAGTGTTTGGAAAAGTGTGACAGCGAGTCCAAATTCTTTGAGGAATGTTATAACAGAAACATTTTGAATAAAAATGAATGTCTGTGGCCAGAAAAAAATAAGGGAGTTAATGGTCAAAACAGATCATCTTCAACAAATATGCGTTGTAAAAAGAAAATATTTTTATTGAAATGATCTTTATATTCTTTTTTTCAGTAGAAGATTAAACAATTTTCTCTTTGATGATTCAATGACTGTGTTTCAGAAGGTAAACAGACTACCACATTATTTGCCAAGGAAAGAAATGAAAGACGAGCTGAAAAAGCAAACAACATAAATGAAACATGACTAATTTTCTTTCATATGAGAATTTTGAAATGTGAAATATGTTCAGTATAACAAATAACTTAATTCTATATATTTACTAGTTGAAAGTTAAAGGTCTTCTCACACTCCAGAAAGATTATGTTATTTATCTATCAGGTTGTAAGCACTTGGCTTTCTACATATAGAAGAAGTGAAGAAAACTGTGGATGACAATAACTGACCATAGATTTAGATAACGAAATAGCATCCAAAAATGAAATGAATCTTCAAAACAGCCAAATTTGTCAGTCTCAACATAAAACTTCAACAAAAATGTAGTAATCCATGCTAAAGTCCCTTGCAGTAATAACAGGGTAATTCTCAAAAATAAAAGTAATGGGCACATTGCTATGAAAAAAAATTAAAAGCAAAAATCAGTTTATTAAAAAAATCCGGAATCATGGAAACTTTTTCAGAGTGATACCTGTACAGTAAATATAAAAGTTATAAAGTGCAGACTCCAACAAGTGTGTACGTTGCATGGTAAGTGTTAAATAAACAGAGCCATTCACTAGCCAATATATTCTTTAGCTGCTTTAAGAAATGTAGGTTCAGAGAACTATTTTGCCATACAGGCTTACCTCAGAAAGCAAATCGTTAGATGAATCAGATTTTCTATGACTAGGTGTTTTTGGGTGAAGATATTGCAGTGACTAATTGTTAACCGTGTCTTTGATATATGCTCATTTTCTATAAAGAACATTGAGTTTGTCATGGACTTTTTGAAAAAGTCCCTCTGAAGGAAACACATAGCATCCTTATCTTTGCTGCAGTAATGAAGTGACTAAATGCATGTTATCTGACTTTATTGAGAAAATTCTCTTTCAAGCTTTATAGTCAGGAGCTGCTGTTGTTTTCTTGCTATGATAGAATATTTGGATTTTGCAAGACTTTTGAAAGGTCTGTGACAAATGTATACACAGCAATGCAGAACATGAGTAAAGTTGATGAGACAATGACACAAAGGAAGTAAGTCCATGAATACAAAAAGCTGATTTCCAGAGGAGTACTATAGTGATCAGTACAGAGGCTGGTCTTTTTCAATGTTGTTATATGTAACATCAGAGATGGGATGGAAAGGATGGGCTGCATTTTTGTTGGAGATACAAAGTTGTACGATTTGTCAGAATAAATTGCTGCAAATGCAACATTATTTATCTAACAAACAACAATTCAAGGAAAACTATGCATTTGTGATGAAAGACTTAATAAAGACAGACATAGACATGCAAGGATCAAATCCACGGGCTTTAAGGTAAGTAGAGAAGTTTATGGAATGCTCAGACAAATCCAAAGACAGTATCAGGTTAAAATAGAGAACATGTGATCATATTTTATGGACGTATGACCCCATGCAGAGTCTACTTTTTAAAGTAAAGGTTTAGCAGTGTTAAGTACATTAACAGGATTTACGCAATATAAGTGAAAGTAACAACAATCAAAGCTGTAACACCAACAGGGAATATCCACATCTGTTTATTTTTTCTTTTCTTTCTTATTTTTTTTAATATTTTGTCATGAACTGCTTTTTTGTAAGCTGAAAAAATGAGGCATTCAATAACTTGTACAGTCCTTAAAATACAACATTTCTCCTTTTATAATACAGCAATACAGTGCTTGCTAGCTTTTGAAGACACTGTTTTTTATGGCAGTTAGAATTAATACTTTACCTCACAATAAACTTAATACATTTCAATTTTGTTTTACTACATTCCTTGCAAATAACAATGTCAGTTGTACAAAGTATAGAAAAATACAGAAGCACCATAATAATTTTTGTTTTATGTAAGAGTTTCTATTTAAGAAATGAAAATAGTTAAAAATAGCACTGCATGGATTATTCAAAGTATAGACATTGATGTTAACACTTGGAATTGGTAGGACTTTACAGCTTTCTATATGCAGTAATATAGGACCAACGTAATAAGATGTGTACAGGATGCCAGATATCTTTCAACATCATGATGTCACCTCTCCCATACTGGAAGCAGCTTCCTTTTTTAAAGGGCATCTCCTTCTATCGATGTAATTTTGCTATCATATAAGTTGGACACAGTTTAATTTCCAGAGTATTCAGTATATTACAATCTCTTTATACAAATTTCTCCTGTCATCAATCACGGTTACCTCATCATCATTTTCTGTGTATGTCATCTTGTTTCAGAAAGGAGTGAGTCCCAATCTGCAGTGCACACAGTAGACATCACATTTTCTGTTATTTTCACTGTTAAGATTCTACCAACAATTTTACATCACTAGACAGTGTCTTGCTACAGTCACTAAAGTGCTAGAAAATATATGTAACTACTAAAGTGGAACTTTTTTTCCTAAAGAGTTTGTTGAAAAAAAAACTGTACGCGGAGAAAAGAATCAATATAGTGCAGAAGCACATAAACAAACTGATAGGAACTCTAATTTCTGGGAAGTAAAGTGTTTCTTTTATCCATTCGATTGCAGAAAATTAATGACATTATAGAATATTACAGATAGTTATCATCTACCTTACCAAACATATGAAGTCACAACTGCCACTGAGATATGCAAAACTGCCAGACTTAACAATTTCACCACCTAAGCAAGAATGTGTGGGAGTCTCTGGAAACTGGCTATGACAACAAAGTTGAATATTTAACAAAACCCTATAGTCTATCTAGTTTGTAATGAAGATGATTGAAATATGCCATACTATAAAAGATCTTTTCACAGCTTAGCATTGGCAAATAGTGTAATTCAGTGTGAAAAAGAAATAGATGCTGTGTCCGATGATCATCTAAACAGTCAAGGACCTATGGAAGCTTTATTGTATCTAAATGCAAAATCAAGCCACCTAATTTGATATTACTACACTGTATCATTAAGGGCTCACCAACAACATTGTGAAAAAAAGAGAAGCACACTGAAATAGAAAATCATGTCAGTATGGCAGTCTCCATCACAATTCTTTCGATATGTAACAAATTAAAATATAATAAGAAACACTTAAAGGGTTCCTAATGGAGTAGTATAGCATATACTGTCAAGATATGATACATAAAAAAGAAACTGGAATACAAAACTGCATCTTTTCCCTAATCAGCAACCTGATGTCTTTGGCATAAAATGCCTTCTGGGATTGCAGTGTCTTATGAGTGTGTATATTAAATCTGAACCCATTAACCACATTTAACACCAATTACACCAAATTAATAAAAACATAGAGCTTTTACAGGTCCATATCTCTAAAATTATGTTAAAAGTCAAGTAGCAAAATGTAGGCATTACTTATAACTGTATACACTGTAATGAATCAAATATATCAAAATCCACATCTCACACTGGGTAATCATATTAAATCAAATATAAATAACTAATACTGATATTCATACCTTGATTATAATGCTCCATACTTTAAAATTAGTTGCAATTTTGCACATCAACAGGACATTTTCACTATTACCTCCTTAAACACAGTACATCCTGTGAAGGACAACATATCTAAATGAATTAACCTTCTGCAATGAATTAAATTAACACACATTGCTACTGTATTTAATGGGGTACTAAATTTAATTTCCCTTACATGTTTGCATTTAATGCGGTATTAGATTTAATTTCCCTTACATGTTCCTGAAACCTAAATCTTATTTTCTTTACTGTCTTCTGCATATAGAAAAATGACGGTGTATATTCATAGAAAATGCCACAAACTACATTCTTTTTATAACAATCATATGAAATTCAAATAATGCTTGTGACCATTAATAGTCCTTTATTCCCTTCTTCTATATAATTGCAGATGGTCTGCCAATTATATTTATATATCCTACAAGAAATAAATTAAGCATTTTATATATATATATATATATATATATATATATATATATATATATATATATATATATATATATATATATATATATATATATATATATATATATATATATATACGAATGTGGGTCATTTTTTTCTTAAATAATAAAGTTAAATTTAGCTGATGACTAACTATAGCCACTACATAAAATACATTCCTCATCTTCATTCAGTCTTAACCACAGTCTTCTTACGTTCTCAAAGACATTCTCAAAAGCATCCACAAAGACAATATAGCTTCAGCACAGGTTCAATAACCTTAATAAATCAAAAATAAAAAAAATACATGGAATACTGTAAAAACAATCCAGACTAAGAGCTTTTGCCCTGCCAAAAACAGGCTTCATCCGAGTCTGAAATCACAGTCAATAATACATTTAAATATGAAAAGGTTAAGGGACCGGATTTACGAGTACCTCTATGATATAAAACAAAAAAAGAGTATCAAATGCTGTATACAGGCACACCACTGAATGTATTCAATACAAAAAAAAATATATTTTTTATTGTTGACAAAGTGACAATGAAAGAAAATGGTGGGGATATGGATTGTATACTTGACTACAAGGAATTAGTTTGGCAAATTAGACTAAATGCAGGGGAGGAGCCTGGTCTGAATGACTACATTTCTATTTCTAGTACCTTAAAATTAAAAGCAAAAGAATTTTAACGATGTTACCATTTAGCATGGGATTTCATCACTTTATTTGAGCACTTGCACATTACTTCAACCCATTTATTTTATTTGTGTTTGTTAGTTCAGCCCAGTTATTTTATTTATGTATGTTTACAACAGCTGTTAAGGTTTTATGACTTTTATATTTTTACCAACTGGATTAGTGTCTAAATTAAGAGCATGCTGCAATGGGTCAATTTATTAACTGGGTGATTGGTTTTAATTGTTTTTAAATAGAGTATTTAAATGCATTATTTACTATAATTTTAGACTCTGATGAAGCCCATTTTTAGCAGGGTGAAAGTGCTCGTAGTCTGGGTTGCTTTTACAGTAGTCCATGTATTTTTATTTATAAAAGTTGTTGAGTCCATGCTGCAGTCATATTGTCTTTGTTTAGTCCATTTACAGTGTGACATTCTTAAAACTCATTCGAGGAATGGGAAAATATCTCCTAATGTATACATTTTTAAATGCTTTCTTCCTTTCTTATGCAAGATCTTCTGAGCTTTCTTCCTTATCATAATTCTCCTTGTTTTCAAAAAAGGGTAAAGACTTAATAGGATGACAAGAGTTTAACATATAGACATTAATCAACACAGTTTTGTTAATGAGTGGTCAATTCTTATTATTGTGTTAGAATTCTACATTCAGATCAACATAGCTAATGATTATGGCTTATCAGCTAGTATGATCTTTTTAGACCTTGCCAAGGCCTTTGATACTTTATCTCAATTATGTCTGTATATCTGTATCTATCTATCTACACACACACACACACACACACACACACACACACACATATATATATATATATATATATATATATATATATATATATATATAGAAGGCCATATACTTCTTCTTCTTTCAGCTTTTCCCGGTTAGGGGTCGTCACAGCAGATCATCTGTCCGCTCATGATTGGCAGTGGGGTTTTACAGTATTGAGTGGACAGCCCGGCACCCAACCTTCCATAAAAGGCAGACACATGCACACACAAACACCTAGGGCCAAGTTAGAGTGTCAAATCCACCTACTGCATGTCTTTTGGATGTGGGAGGAAACCGGAGCACCCGGAGGAAACCCATGCCACCACAGCGAGGACATGCAGATTCCACACAGAAAGCACCCCAGTCAAGAATCAAACCAGAGAACCTCTTGCTGTGAGGTGGTAAAGCTAACCGCTGCACCACCATGGCCATCCATATATAAGGCCATGTGCAAGCAAGATAAATGCGTATTAATTAGTTGTGTTATGACTTGGCTTTTAAGCACATCATTAGCAGTGGTCATTAGTGAAAATAAATCAGACAACTTAAGAATCAGTTCTGGGGTTTTCCAAGGCTCCATTATGGGTCCTGCACTCTTTAAAATAGTATTTTTAACCATTACCGTTAATAAAAAGTGCTGGATAAGGAAATATGTTGATAACAATAAGAATGATTTATTATTAATCAACTCCTACATAGAACAGATTTTATCTTGGGGAAATAGTACGCAATAGCAGTTCAACACAGACAAATGCAATTTTATGATTGAGAAGGAGCCAGCAATTTGAAGCCAGTTAGATTCACTTCTAAATAACTGCAAAGAGTGTATCAGTACAAGGGCATTGGCATCACTGTCACAAGCAATTTTTCATTTGATACATGTCAGTGACCTTACAGCAATAGCTATGAGACAAATGGTTATAATAACCAAGAACTTAGTAACAAAGCATGTCAATATACTGACTACACAATTTAAAAGTCACATAAGATGTATTTTTAAGTTCAACATCTTTTGCAGATAAATCTCTTAACTTGCACTCATTAAGTTATAGGTATATATGGAGAAATGTTATATTTGTCTACAAGTTATTTCACAGTAAATATCTTCAAGTATCATTTGTCATTAAAAATGTCAAAATAAACTTGAACTTGAATATAATGAATTCAGATTCAATATTCCAAAGTGTAATATAACACTATATTCATTATTTTTAAATGTAAAAGCTGCTATACTCTAAAATAAATTACCAATCTTAGTAAGGCAATCTGAGAATATTACTAAATAAAAATTCAACATAGATAACTAGGTAGGTGACTTAGCATTTGATTCATGCATTACACAGTCAGTTTTCCTCAATGGTCATGTGGTCAGAACATGGTAACACAACTTATAAACTTTTGAACTACTGTTATCCACTTGATGGAATGAGTTAGGAGCAGGGTCCTTCTAAATTGTAATGCTCTATATATGTTGACCACTTACTTCAGATAATCATATACGGGTATCTTACACAAGGTTTTAAAAACATGATGTGTGAAGAAACAGTCTCAGTCAATGATATACATAGATGCCATAAAGATATCAAACAAAACTGTACATGGTCAACGACAAAATGAAATAATCTGTGTAGTCGAAAAAAAATATGTGTTCCTGAAAAGAAATCATGAGTATATGTACCCTTGTTCAAAATAAAACATAAAAATGTTAGCACAACTGGAGCAAGGTTTACTGCCATTGCTATACTTACTCCAAATATTCTCCTTCAAAACAAAATAATTACATGTTAGAAAGAAATGTGAAAGATTTACTAAAAAGACATTTTAGAATCCTATTCTGGCACATGAATAACAGCTTCCAAATCATACTGATGTTGTATACACCAACAGCCATCTGGTATTGTTCATCTTTTCAAGCAATGGAGGATAATATCTGTGAGAAATGGCCTTTAGCTCTAAAAAGTGATTCCTCATGCTCTAGTAAAAGTTTCAGAGTAATTAGTAATACCTTGCCTACTTTGGAAGTAATACTTATGAATTTAGGCAGGTCATTTGGGTATTGATCTGGAGTATCCACAGAATACATCTGAGTAAGTGGAAAATAAATAAACAATTTACATTCCCTTGTCCTGACACAATAAATCAAACAATCCCTTTTTGTATGACAATCTAGGCCACTGAACATAGTTTTTTTAATTAAGTGAACCCAAAATTTACTGCACATCTCAGGATACCTTTTTCTACTCAGTAAAACAATATTACTTAATTTTCTCTGCCAGTAAAAACAAAACTTAAATTTATTGTGGCACAATTTAAGTTTATACCACTGTGTATAAGTTAAAATATACTGTGATTTCAGAGATAAAAAGTATTGCAATGCTAATTTAACACTTTTTAAAACTGCTTGCTCAAAGACAGTGATAGTATGGTTAATTTTTGGAAGAATAAATTTGCCTTTGCTATCATCTTTAAGTACTTAGAAAGTGTATAACCAGTCATGCATACAGTTTGTATGCTCTGTAGTCAAGACTTCATTGTAAACAGTGTAAATAATTATTTTCCACTTTATTACCAAAACTTACATCTGTTTCTAAAGTATATCTACAAATCCAACATGAGAATTAGTTCATAAAACTTTCTTAAATGTAATTTTCTACATAACTGAAAAATATCTAAAGTAGCACCATGCAAATATGGTTGCCGTATTAGAAAAGACTTTAGACGTTTACATCACAAAGAAAATAATAACTCATTCACATAATGATCTGAAAGATTTACGCCAGCTAAATGTATTGCAAGCCTTGCCTCTGTTGCTTAGTGTGAAGAAATCTTACAGTACCTGAATATCCTTACACTTAGATATTGTTGGATGAAAACCAATACCGTCAGTTGAACCTGCTTCATGCAACATTCCTGCTACTTTCTCAGCCAATTAAATGCTATTGCATTAATGATTCCACTGTTCATTTCCTGATAATGCTGACTTTGTGAATGTAAGTTCAAAAAAATTCACTTGTTCTTTTTTTTTTTTTTACTTCAGCAGAATGTCTAACAGCCTTTTTCACACTGCAAAGACACTTGCTCCCATTTCTTTTTTAGATCCTGAAAATAATCTGCCAACCACTTATCTGCCCTTCTTTCACATGGGCAAATATTCTACTGGTACTTCTCATTTGTAAAAGAACACTATTTTTTATTTTATTTATTTTACATTTGTTGACCCGGCTAGTCTAACTGGATATATGTCCATTTTCAGTAGAGGCCCGAGGAGAAAAGCTCTGAGAAACAAAATTATTATACATAGAGTCTACAAAAAACAGTGCCAAAAAACACAATACAATTACATAAGTAAGAAACTGATTAGCAACATTTTTAAAGTTACAAATAGTAAAAAAAATATTGGTTTTATCAAGTTGTATAAAAAATAAACAAAAAAACATTTAATGTACATGAGTTTATGCAGCACAGTAAAAAGGGAAAAAGAAAAAAAATTAATTGATTCAAAGAAAAAAAATGTAGAGGATGGAGAAGTACCAGAAAAAATATGTTTTTAGTGGATACGTATTTAGAGAAAGGGAGAAATAGTATCAGTCAGGATTGGAGCAGGGGCAGGTCCATTTGTTTTTAATGAAGATTTTCAATTGTTTTCTGAAAAGGTTAGTGAAAGTAAGGGATGTAATTTCTCTTGGAAGTTTGTTCCAAGTATTTCCAACAGCATTGGAGAACAGACAGTCCCCAGATTTGTTGTTGGATTTTATGGTGGCTACTTGTAGTTTCTTAGCGGATCTTAAGGTTGGAAGATTTTTTATAGGAGTTAAAAAGGTTACAGAATATGGGAGTATTTGTAGGATGATGTAAAATCTTGTGGCTAAAAATAAGTTTCTGGAAAAGAAGTTGGTTTTGTACTTCTAGCCATTCTAGAAGTTTAAGATTATGGCAATAGTGGGTATGGAAAGGGGCACCGGTGGCAAATCTGGCTATGTTGTTGTAGGAGGTTGCTAGTTTATTCAGATTGCATTTGGATAGGTTAGTGTAGATAGGGGAGGTGTAGAGAAGGGTGGAAATGAGGTGAGTTTGGGCAATAGAAATCTTAGCTGAGGGTGTGAGAAAGAGTTTGATTCTATAGAGGAATCCAAGTTTTCTGTTAACTGATTTAATAGTTGAGTTAATGTGTGTGTCAAAGTTGAGATTGTTATCAGTTGTTACACCCAGGAGTTTAGTGGTGGTGTCGGGAGCAATTTCTCTGCCATTATTTGATATAAGTATGAAATTTATGGGGGGGGGGGACTTCTGTATGGGTGTAAACAGTAATAATTTAGTTTTTTTGGGGTTAAGGGGGAGATATCTTTGATGGAACCAGTTTTCTACTAAGGTAAAGATTGTTTGTGTACTGGTTTGTAGTTGTGCCGGGGAGAATGCTGTACATATCAAGGTTGAATCATTGGCATATTGAATGCAAGTAGTTTGGGGAATGGAGGTTTTCAGATCATTAATGAAACTAGTGAAGAGGAGTGGTCCAAGAATTGATCCTTGTGGGACTCCAAGGGAGATTAGAAGCTGAGAGGATAAGTTGTTGTCCCACATGACTGCTTGTTTTCTGTTATCTAGGTAGGACTGGAACAATTGTACTAATTGAGAATCAAGAGAAAATGATTTAAGTAAACCTATCAATAGTTGGTGATTAACAATATCAAAAGCCTTTGAGAGGTTTATGAAAAGTGCAGAAGATAGCAGGTTAGAATTCATATTTTTATTAATGCAGTCTGTAAAGGATAGAAGAGCAGTTGTGGTACTATGGTGTAAGAACAGTTGTGGTACTATGGTGTAGCCTGAAACCATGTTAGCAGTCCACTAATAGGTTATTTTGGAGGAGATGATGTAGTAGTTGACGGTGGATACATCTCTCCATAATTTTTGCTAGGGGAGAGAGAAGGGCTATGGAGCAGAAGTTTGCTAATTCATTTGAGGTACCTCCCTTATGCAAAGGGATGATATGAGAGACTTTCCAGATGGATGTGACATACGATTCAGAAATGGTTCTGTTTATTAAGATAGAACTAGGGTAGGCAAGTACACCTGCTGCAATTTGCAGGTATTCGGCTGGGAGGAGGTCAGCTGATGGTGTACATGGTTTAAGTTTTAGAAGCAGGGAGTGTATGAGAGATGTTGGAACAGGCTAGAGGTTGAGTATTTGGGGCAAGGTAGTTAGTGAGGGTAATTTGGTGGTGATCACAGGTGGCAAGGTATTTGCTAGTGATTGGAATGTTTCAGAGAAAAATATATTAAAGGTGTCAGCAATTTGGTTGGGAGAAGTTTGAGTTAAGTTAGAGGAGGTAGGTGTTTTCAACTGTCCTGGGTGGAGTATATTATTGATTCCTGATCAAAACTTTTGTGGGTTTTGCTGTTGGGTTTGTTGGAGTTTTAAGCAGTAGGTTTTTTTTCAAGGTATATAGATTTTTTTGTGGTATTATGAAGTTGTCTAAATTTTAGGTGGTCAGTTGGGTTTTTAGCTTTTCTCCATTTGGACCAGAGTTTATTTCTTAGCCAAATGTTTAGCCTGGTAGCCTTAGAGAGTCAGGGAGCTGGTTTGGTTTTGATTCTAACAGTGCAAATGGGAGCATGATGATCTAGGATTTGCAAAAATGATTTGTTAAAGAATGAAACGGCTTCGTCAAGAGATAGGTATTTTAGGGGAGACCAATTACAAGCTTTGATCTCAGCTTGGAAGTTAACTGGGTTGAGAATTTTCTTGTTTCTGGTAGTTCTAAAAGCTATTTGATTGTGAATGTGGGTCTTTTGCCTAGAAATAAAAGTAAGAGATTGGTCGCTTATATTGTTTGGGAGTATACCTGTTTTATAGGCAAGGGGGTTGCTATTTACAAGTATCCAATCTAAGGTGGCTTGTTTCTTGCTAGGTTTATGGGTTCTGGTAGGGAAAGTAATGGTTTGATGGAAGCCAAAGAGATTTATATCCGTAGTAGGATTGGCAGAAGTACAGCCATTCCAGTCAATATTAAAGTCTCAAAGGAGTATGGTTTCTTGAGGTAGGGACCTGGAAAGCCAGCTAAGGGTATTTTCAAGAGTGCTAATGGTATTTCCTGTAGGGATATATGAGCAAAGAATGTATAAAGCTTTATTTGAATTAATTTGTAGCTTAGAGGTAAGAATTTCAGCATAATTAGGTGATGGTGGATGTAAATCTAGTGATGTGACCTTCAATTCAGATTTGAACAGCATTGCAACCCCACCACCCTTTTTATTAAGACGGTCAAGTCTGAGAATGTTATAACCTGGTGGGATAATGTCATTGTCTTTAGTTGAGGGTTTAAGCCAAGTTTCAGTAAGGCATAAGATGTCAAAGGAATAGGTGTCTAATAGGGCGTGTTGCTGGGTAATTTTATTGTTTACTCTACGTATGTTGAGGTGACCTATTAGTAGGGAGTTTGGGCTTTTTGGGAGGGTGAGAGGAGTGGTAGTATTGGTTGATGAAGTTTTATGGGAGGTAAGGTTAGAACCAGGGTTTGGGTGGATGTCACCATGTAACAGTAGAGAATTATGAGGATTAAATGATAGTGGTGCTGCAGTAGCATTGTCTCCTCACAGTAAGACGTTGTCCTGTTCGATTCTCAGCTAGAGCATCTTCTATGTGGAGACATTCGTGAATGGGCGTACCTTCATTGAAGGTTGTGTGTCAGGGCTGGCAACTTGGCATGTAAAAATCTACTGCCAATCATTAGTGGACCAGAGTTCCCCTGTGGTGACCCCCTAACCGGGAAAAGCCGAAAGACACAACAAATGATAGTTTTACAAATTTACTAAGAGAAGGGTCTGCTTTTCTCATTTGGGGATATTTAATATGGATTAGCCTATGAAACTGTGGAAGAAGGTAGGATGAAGAGGGTGTTATGTTACTATGTGTTAGAGAGGTTATTAGAGAGAGAATGTTTGTTTGTCTTAGGGGGTGTTGACAAATAGCAAATGTTAGGGATTCATAGTGAGTTAGGCTATGAGATATCAGTAGAGAGGTAATCCCAATAGATAAGAGAAGAATATTTAGGTGTGTTGGCCAGGACTGACTATACATAGTGGGGGGTATGGGGTGAGGAAAGAGCTATTTGGAAGAAACGTTAGAGACCAGTTGAGTGGTGGAGCTGTTTGAGGGAATATCAGGTGTTGAGCAGTTTAGGGTTAACAAGAAGGAGCCAAGTTGTTAATAGATAAATAGCAAATGGAGTGGGGTAATTGGTTGAGGAAGGTTGGGGGTGTGGCTATGGAAGTATATGGTCAGGTGCAGTGGGGGGTGGGTGGAATTTGGGGGTAGGGTAGAGGAGCGGAGTGAGCCCGCAGGGCAACTGGAGTGGGTAGAGCCAAATGAAGGACAAGCCACAAGTAAACAAGAAACAATCTGTAGCTATAGAGGATTTCTGCTACCAGGTAAGTGTTACTGTAGATTGTTAGTGTAGACAGCAGTTGCTAACAGTACTATGGTCGGGGTAAAAGATATAAAGGGTGAGGTAGGAGAGGATAGGGATAGGAGTTGGGTAGGAGAACTTGAAACAGAAAGGCTTAACACAATTTATTTTAAAATTACAAAGTATCCCTCTTATCCTAGTATAGGGTGCCACTTAGTGGCTATAGTAGGAATGGCAGCAAATGTTACTGAATTAAGGGAGTAATGGTTAGCAATATTAGAAACTAAGGTATGGGCTGGGCAATGGAAGCAGTCTGTGGTCAGCTGCTATCACACTCTAGCAGAGCAAACTACCAAGCACATATCCTCACTACATTTAAAATAATGATATTAAAATATATAGGTAGGCAACATACACTGATAGTATATTCTTAGGGGGAAATCACTCCGACAGGCACCTTGAGGGAAGTGGCATCTTCTCCGAAATAGTTGGTGGTGTTAACTTTCCAGAGGTTGCTGAAAATTTTAGTTTTCAGTAGAGGGATTTTAATGTCTTTCCTGGGTAGGATAAAGTGGGAGCCTTCAAGTAGTGGAACTAATAGTTTATTCTTACGGGTATATCACTCCGACAGGCACCTTGAGGGAAGTGGTGTCTTCTCAGAAATAGTTGGTGGTGTTAACTTTCCAGAGGTTACTGAGATTTTTAGTTGTCAGTAGAGGGATTTTAGTGTCTTTCCTGGGTAGGATAGAGTGGCAGCCTTCAAGTAGTGGAACTGATAGTATATTCTTAGGGGGATATCACTCCAACAGGCACCTTGAGGGAAGTGGCATCTTCTCAGAAATAGTTGGTGGTGTTAACTTTCCAGAGGTTGCTGAGATTTTTAGTTGTCAGTAGAGGGATGTCTTTACTGGGTAGGATAGAGTGGGAGCCCTCAAGTAGTGGACGGGAGGCTCGACGAGCAGCCAGACTGCAGGACCGCTTAATGGAGGTGCTGCAAGCAAGAGGGCCTAGGTGATTTTAAAAACTTTAACATTAACATTTAACATTAACTTTCTTAATTGATCATCCTTGATGATGCTAGACCTTCTTAGTTATTTCCATCAAATTATGCATGTCTCCACCCCTAAAAGGACCAGTTTCTGTCATCCTCTGCTGATGTTGATGCAAAACAATTCAATCACAGATTCTGTGTGGATATTGTCCATGGCCCAAATATCTTGTAAAGTTTCCTTCTACTGTAGTCACATTCTCACAAGTCATGACTTCCAAACCCAACATCTTTTGTATGAAAAGCTTTCTGGGGTTGCGTTGTTTTATGAGGTTATGCAATAAACATAAAACATTGACCACTTAATGTAATTGAAAACAATGAATTAAAACACTGAAATTTTAAAGGGCTATGTCCTTGAATTGATTTTAAACCTCAGGTAGCAGAATTACAATGTTGTATATAGCTGCATACATTGTTATATATTCTATTTATCAAAATATGTTGTTTCACATCGTGTGATCATTTTGAATATACTTAGCTCAACCAATATTGATAAGAATCCCTTTTGGTTGCATTCTAAATTACTTCCAAAAATACCAGAAATATTGTGAATACGACACACATAAATAAATTAACATGCCATTCAAGAACTGAATTAACATGATTTGCTACTGTACTTGATAAGGAATGTTTGATTTGCTTGAGATGTTCCTGTATTTGGATTCTTACTTTCTTTATCGTCCTACTTATATATCAACATGATGACATGCTTTTACAGAAAATGCTGAATACACAATTCTTTGGATGGCAATCAACTCTGGAATTCAAATAATGTCTGAGATTTAGATAAACACACAGCACAATGAGCAATTCTGTTTATACAGCACTGCTCAGTGCATTATGAGGGAGAAATCCAAAGAGCACTACAACACTACAGCTGTAAGAAGGCTCTGGCATGTAGTGCTACAGCAAACTCAGTTGAGAATGGTGCATGTGAATGCAGTAATCCATGGGCATGGTAAAGGCAAATTAACTGTTAGCTTCCCCAGAGCCTTTTGCCAGGATCAAGTTAGCATGGTACAGTAATTCAAAAACAAGCTGCATCATGCTATTTAGAGAGCAAAATGATAAACATTTACTCTCTGTTTTGATGCTATACATACATTGGTGTCCACTTGGAGCTCTGTAAGTATATGTTTGAAAATGCCTGTGCTAAAGTTTTATATGGATTGGTAGCAAGAACACCAGTGCAGTTACTTTTGCCTTTCCTGTGTTAGATTTAGAGACATGTTAATAAGCTGTTAATGAGTTTTTACACCACACAGTTCTTCAACGTTTCTAAAATCACATTTTTGTTATCCCTGCAGCTCTACTAATACTCACCAGCAAGCCAGAGTAGCCACATGGCAATCATTTTCTCTGAATTCCACCCATGTTTGGGATCATTACTAGTTCATGTTTTGCCTTCTCCTACATAATTGCAAATGCTACTTCATCATCCCCCACATAAATTCTATGCTTAAGGAATGAAAATAGTTACTTATTTGTCCTGTAAGCTAGGTGCCCTTTTATATGAAAATGTTATACTTTTAGGAAGAAAAGGAATGTGCTTTATCCACTCAAAAGACTGTTCTAACTTTATATAAATAGACTTACATGTAGGTGAACAATGACTAAGCGTAGTCACTACAAGCAGCACATCAACAAATAGTTCTTTCTCCTCATTCACCCTGCATCTTCTTCTTCGGAATTTCTCAAAGACTTCTTTTTCCATTCTTCTCATACCTGTTGAAAATACTTCCTACATTGTAAATTTTAGTCTAATAACACCAAATGGTTATAAGAGTAAACTTGTACGTGATGAGAACTTTTATTTTCACAATAAATATAGTGGTAAAACAGACTTTAAAATACTGTCTGCTGTAAATTTTAATTTTAAATATATATGTGGGCAACAAAATGGTAGAAGGTTGCAAAAACAGGATCTAATGTAATCCTTATTTGTAATGTCCACTGATAAGATAAATACATACACAGCCAGGGCAAAACAAAATGATTTAAATATTGCTGCTATGTGACCAACATTTATAAACCATTTGTCCCACAGCCTTATCAAGCCTTTTTTAAAGAAGATAATGGATGTAGCATTTTTAAAACATGCTGGCAATGCATTTCAGATATTAACCACTCAATTAGAAAACCAAGGAAGTATTTGAATGGATTATGCAGGTAAAAGCTGCACTCTCTAAAACCAAAAACACAGCATCCATGGGACCGGACAACATCCCAGGCTGTATTTTACATGAACTTCAGAACGAACTGGCTCCCCATCTAAGCACCATGTTCAATCATAGTCTCACGTCAGGCTTTGTGCCCACTGAATGGCACACAGCAACAGTTATCCCACTCTACAAAGGGGGAACCACCACTGATCCTGGGAACTATCGCCCTATTAGCCTGATGAGCCTGGTCTGCCAGGCCATGGAACGTATCATCATGGAACTCATAAACAAAGACATTGGTAACCTCCAAACTCTGGAACCCACCCAGTTCAAGTTTGTGAAAGGAGATCATGCCTTCTGAACCTAATTGACTTCTTTGAGGCAGTCACCAAAGCCATAGATGAGGGCAAGGTGGTTCACACAGCCTATCTTGACCTCTCCAAGGCTTTCAACACCACCCCCCATTCTGGAATTATAGCTAAACTCACTAAACTAGGTATAAATCCCCACGTCACAAGACTTGTTGACAACTGGCTCACTGACAGAACCCACACTGTAAAAGTTGCAGACTCCAAATCTGACTTCAAACCAGTGACAACTGGAGTACCACAGGGTTCAGTCCTGGGACCTCTCCTGTTTGGTATGTACTCATCTGAAGTACAGGCTAACACAGAAGGCCTCTGGCTAAAGAAGTTCACAGATGACTGCAAACTAGGAGCCATAGTCGAGACCCCAAATGATGTGGACATCCTACAGAAGGGTATCACTGAGATAGATGCTTGGTGTTGGAGGCATGGCCTCAAGCTCAATGCCAAAAAGTGCATTGTTATCACCTTTGGTAAAAACCATGTACCCATGAACTACCACATAAATGGCAGTCTACTTAATGCTGAATGTGTGATGAGAGACCTTGGGACCCAGGTGGACAGTAGTCTCTCCTTTGATAATCACATTGCCACAGTAGTTAGGAAATCCTTCTATGTGGCACACCTCATCACAAAAGGGTTCTCATCCAGGAAAAAATAAGTCATTGTTTCCCTCTACTTGGCACTCATTAGACCCATTATAGAGTACAATGCCCCTTTTCGAATGTACCTCACAAGACATCTGCAGCAGCTGGAAAGGCCACAGAAGTACCTCACAAAGAGGATTACTGGCCTCAAACAGATGCCCTACACTGACCGTCTCAAAAAACTCCAGCTTTACTCTGTAGCATATTGTCTACTCTGAGGAGATCTCTGCCTAACATATAAAGCTATGTTAAACCCAGAGCTGTTGGACATGTTACACCTAAAGAAATCCCAATCCCTCCGAGCTACACACTCTAGGGACCTAAACTTTGTCACCACAATAAACAGGACATGATGGAGGGATAGATTCCTGTCCCAGAGACTTCCTATACTCTGGAACAAGCTACCCATCTATGTCAAGCAAAGTTCCTCATTAGCACTCTTCAAGAAAAATCTTGATGAGTGGATGGGAAATAGGAAATACACCCTGGGGATCACTTCTGTGACTCTGCTCGACGGGCACAAAAAATTAACTTGGATGACGTAAGCCAGGGAACCTTGTTGGCTAGGCTTACTTAGGCCTTTGGGCTGATAGCCTAGTACTTACCTATGAACCTATGAATATTTGGGAGCTATCAGCCTGCAATGCCCATCCATCACAATGCAGTTTTTGGATGAGGTTGAAGAGCTGAAACATTCAGATTGGTAATTTTCTAAGTATAAACAGGTTACTTTATATTCTTCATAGGTTCATATGTGTTTACTAGGCTAACTACCACAAGGGCCTTTTTAAGCCTAGCCATGCATCTCAAATCTCTGACAAGTTCTAACACCCTTCATAACTGTAAACATAGGCCTGGGAGATGAATTGAATCATTTACAGGTTACCTGTATGCATTAGAGACATAGGTGCCAAACCAGGGATGAATTTCCAGTTTCCCATCCAATTGTCCAAGTTGCACCTGAATTTGGTTAAGGAGGAACTCTGCTTCACATGGATGGGGAGCCTGTTCCATAGACGGTGTAGTATCTGGGATAGATACCTATCTCTCTAGCAGGTCTTATTTATACCACAGGCAAGGTTTAAGTCTTTAAAATGGGTAATTCTAGAACTGATTGTTTTGTGGATCTGCAGGAGGTCCATCAGAGTGTGGTCTGACAATGCCCTGCATGCCAGGCATAGATCTCCTCTCAAAAGCCTGTAGGATACAGAATACAGGGATATGGCCTTGAGGTGGTCTGCACAGGACATTTTATTTACAGCCCATAGTCTTTTAGTGAGGAACCTCTGTGGACATTCCAATTGTTGGATATAACTGCTTAGGTACATACCAAAGGGGCCACTGTACTGTATGATAGGTCAGATGAATGCTGACTGCAGTAGAACAATGACTTCCTTCAGCTTCAATGCCATACCTTTGTTTATAACTTGCATGACACAGAATGATTTCCTCACCACTGTAGACATGTAATGATCGAAGGCTAGACTATTATCTGTGTGTGTCTCTAAGTCCCTGACTACTGGGTCAACTATAAGGGGTGTGTTGTCAATATAATAGTTACCAAGGATAGATGACTTCCCAAAGGATATTATTATGCATTTCTTGGCATTTAGTTTTACTCCATGGCTCTGACACCAGTTGTTTGTCTGTGTCCACCCCTCCTGGAGAACATTTATTTTATTTATTTATTTGTTTGCAGTTGTTTAACCAGGATAGTCCATTGGGCCTAATGAACCCATTTTCAATGGAGTCCTGGGGAGAAAAGCTCTACACAAAGATTAATATACACACTTAGATTGCATGTAGATTACAGAGGTAAACAAACTATGCTTAATATACTCTTAAAAGCAACTAAATACATGTTACACAATGATTAATATACACACATAGATTGCATGAAGATTACAGAGGTAAACAAACTAAGCTTAATATACACACACAGACTGCAGGTTCATTACAGAGGTATACAGACTGATCAAAAGTATTTCAATCAAAGGAAATTATATCAAAAATTTTTTTTTTCCAGTTGGAATGAGGATAGGTAGTTAAATGGAGTAGGGTCAGGAGTTACTAGGTACTAGAGGCAGGCAAGAATTTGTTATCTGGAATTTGAGAAAGGAAGGGAGAGGGTGAATGAAGTAGAGTGTTGGTTATGAGGGATGGGAGCAGGAGCATTCCCATGTGGAAGTTAGATGAGAGTGGAGTGATTTTTTAAAGGATTGGAGGCTAGTAGAGTTCCATGTTAAAGAGTGTGACAGGAGGTATTGTCCTGGGGAAACTTCTATAAGGTTTTGATTATTAGATCTGAGAAGTCTTTGTGTGTGGTGCATTTTAAAGGTAGTGGAGAGCGAGGGACAGAGGGAAGGCTGGAAGATGAGTTTATGGGCATAGGTGAGCTGAATGTAGGATAGGTAGTTTGGTAGTTCTAGCCAGTTTAGTTTGTGGAGTGATTCACAGTGATGTGTTGATGATTTGTTGCTAGTGGCGAATCTGGCAATTTTATTGTAGCAAGAAGACAGTTTGGTTTTGAGAGATGATTGTAGATTTGTTAGAAGGGGGTGGGTTTTTATGTTTAGTAGTAGATAGGAGTTGAATTTAAGCCTGTTGTCGATTTTAACTCCTAGTAGTTTGGCTTTGGATACCAGTTCAAGAGGTGTTGAATTTTGGCTGGTGATGGAGAATAAATTTTGATTGAAGTTCTTGGTTTTGGAGGAGGTAAAAATCATAAGTTTAGTTTTACTAGCATTGAGTGCAAGATGGTTGTCTTTCATCCATTGCTCTGTGGTAGAGAAGGCATCTTGAGTTAGTTTTAAAAGAGTTGGGATGGATGGGGCAGCACAGATGATTGTGGAATCATCTGCATATTGGATAACGCTAGTAAGAGGGATGGAGTGGTAAAAGTCATTAATGAAAATATTGAAGAGAAGGGGTCCCAGTATGGAACCTTGAGGGACACCTGTGGGGGTGTTGAGGAAGGAGGAGGTGGCCTTTTTCCATTTGGCTGCTTGTTGCCTATTGGAGAAATAGCTGGTAAACATTTGTGTCAGTATGAGACAGCTCCTAATTTGTAATCATCTGAAAATTTAGCCAGCCACAGACCACAGACATTGGCCTTAACTTCTGAGAAGTAAATGCCAAAAAGGAGCAGTCCAAGGACTGAACGCTGAGGGACTCCACTTATGACTGGGGTCTTTGTAGAGGTGGACTCCCCAGTTCTAACTTCCTGGGTCCTGTCTGTGAGCCAGTTGGCTATCCGCCACTGCCAGGTGACATACGGGTTTGTACCTAACCTCTTGAGTTTGTCAACAATGCCAGAGTGAGGTATTGTGCCAAATGCCTTGGCCAAGTCAAGGTAGGCAGTGTGAACGATTTTGCTCTCATCCATTGCTTTGGTGACCTTCTCAAAGAAATCCACCAGACTGAGTAGGCTGCCCTTGACGAAACCAAACTTGGTTATCCTGCTGGGTACTGCACCTCCTAATTTTTGCCATGATTTTCTTCCTCCTGTTATACATCTGATTAATTTTGTGATTCCACCAGGGTGGCTTGTTTTTTCAGTTAGTTCTATACTTCTTCCTAGTGGGTACAACTGCTTCTATGCAGCTATTAGGATGCTTGTACAGGGTTTCTGTGAACAGTTCTGCATATGCAGAAGTGTTCTCAGGGTTTATAGTTTCTATTTTATAGAATAAATAAAATTGCCTAATGTTCTTAATCTGTCATTGTATTCCTAATTTTCCATGTCAGCAATTTATTTGGGTGATTACATCATTTCAATAAATGCAGTGTTTTATTGTATTTTAAATATGAATTCCAGAGTATTGTGCTGTATTGTAGTCTTGGTCTTACCAGTTTGTTAAACAAGCTTTGGCATTATAAGAATGTTATCTCAGTAGGCACGGTAACACAATGCCCATCTTTTTGTTTGTTGGCATAAAGTCCTTAATGCCAAGGCCAAAGCTTTGCTTTTACTCCAAACTGGTACCCAGATCATTGAATGAGATAATTGTGGGCAACACCATTTCTCACAGGTGTAAACCTATTGAGTATCATAATTTAGTAGTACACACCAATGCTTTTAATAATATTAAAGATAATATATTTGATTTTTCCCAGTCCCAGAGATCATCCAACATCTCTTGGAACTTCACCAGATGCTAAACTTTTCTAACAGCGTTTTCAGGTTTAATAGCATTGACATTTTCTGTCCTCTTGTAGGTCTTGGGTATGACAATACCTATTACATACAGATTAAAAAGATGATGGCCTAAGATTAAACCCCATAGTCCCCCATGACTACAGTTTCTACACTGGAACAAATCATTATTTGCATTGGTGTTTTATGTTCTATTTGTCATCCACTCTTGTATCCACAGAATTAATTATTGATTGATTATTAGTTATTCCATTTTGCACATTACATAATGATTTCTCTGTCAAAGGTCTTTTTAATAAACAATATAACATAAAACAATAATATAATGATAAAATATAATTAAAATATAATGTCAAAGTCCTTAGACTATAGATATTGTTCTAGAAATTTACCAGTTATATAGATGCAGGCCTAACACTGTCAAACTCTGTTTTGGTTGGTATAATGTTTGTGGTGCTTATCTCACAGACACGAGGTACAGGGTTTGATTCTCACCTTTGGAAGGGAAATTGACAAGGTCTAATATGGCCCACAAAGGCAGCTTGCCTAATACCTATGAACCTATTTAGTGAGGGCAATGGGGGCAAATCAAAAGAGAACAGCCATATTTTTGAATAGTCATGTAATTTCAAACATGAAACTGTGAAGAGGGGACCTCCGCGTCTGTGCTACTTTGGTGCAGTCCACCTTCTGTGAGGTTCAGCAACTTCAGAACTAGTAGATAAAATTTGGAGAGATAGGTCTGTGGAATAGAGGGATAAAGCCCTGACTATGACACATGTGAGAGATAGCTCTGTGGAGCAGAGGGATAAAGCCCTGACTGTGACACAGGTGACCTGAGTCTAATTAGTGGCTCTGTCACCTGTTGGGCCTGGGAGGGAGGAACAGGAATGAAGGGACAGAAATGAAGGGACTTAGCCTATTTATCACTCCCAAGAGGGAAGGAAGGACATGTGTGCCCAGGGAGATATAGATTCACACCACCTTCTAGTGTAGACTGTCTGAGACCAACCACATCTCTTTAGCAGCAGAGGAATGGGAATTTGCAGGCTTACACCACACATGGAATTGTATAGTAATTCTGCACCATATGCTTGCACATCCTCCATGCACATTTGGTGGACATGCAGGAAGATGTTAAGAGCTTACAAACCAGCTAAGCAATTCAGCTACCATAAACAACAATGGTAACTCATAGAGCTGTTCCTGCCCCATTGAATCCACAAAACACATAAGGATGGGTCTGGCAACCCTATGCCATTGGCGGTTAAGTACCAGCATCCAAAGTTAATTTATTATATATTTTTTTATTTAACATTTGTTTACCCGGAAAGTCCGACTGGACACAGTTCCTTTTTCAGTGGAGGCCCAGAAAGAAAAGCTCCACAAGAATTACAAAACATTTAACAAGCAAGTATTACATAGTGCATTCAGATTATATAGTGTTATTCCATCAGTTTGTATCATATAAGTCATAAAAACAGTAATTTAGAAAATAATTAGACATAGAGATTGTATAACAATAGGGTACAAACAGTGACAGGGAAAAATGCTACACAACAGTAAAGCCTGAACCAGTCAGTAGAATAAATTGAAACTATATAAATTTCTACAAATATTCTTCGAGTTGTTTGAGTGGAATGCTAAGGCATTAAGGAAGAATAGGCTGAGAACCTGAGTAGCATTAGAGCTGTGAGGTGGGAGGAGTGGTGAAGATTGCTAAGGGGAAATGGACAGTTACATAGTTTAGATTTAAGCAGGTGAGACTTCAATACTTTATTAAAGTTATCTTTATCAGTAATTGATCATATGTCTGGAGGAAGAAAGTTCCATTGCCTAGTTATACTAGCTGAATAGTGGGATTGGCCAGCCATGTTTTTAATTTTGGAAATTGTTAACAGAGCTTTATTAGTTGAGCGAAGAGGGCAAGTGCTGCTATAGGATTGCACTAGACCCCCAGGGACTTTTTCAGATTGGTGTAACAGGTTGTGCAGTGTGACAAGCTGGTTTTAAGTAAGTTGTTTGGGTAGTTCAAGCCAATTCAGGTGTCTCAGTGTTGAGCAGTGGTGTTCTCTAAAGTTGAGGTCAGTGGCAAATTTGCCTATTTTATTGTAGCAGCTTTCCAGTTTTGTCAGCTCACCCTTATTTAGATTAGTAAAAATGGGTGAGGCGTACAGAAGAGTGGAAAGTAGATGAGTAGTTGCAAGGGTAGCTTTGTTAGATATTGTTTATTTCGGTATAGACTACCAAGTTTTTTATTTACTCTTTTGATGGTCTGGGAAATGTGTAGGTCAAATTTGAGTGAGCAGTCAATGGTGACCCCTAAGAGTTTTGTGTGGGGTACAGGGGGGATGATGGTGAGATTAGAAGATGATATGGAGAATGAGGGTGGAGGGTTTGGTGGTTTGCTTGGAAGAAATAGCATAAGTTTTGTTTTGTTAGGATTGAGAATGAATTATGATTCTGATAACCATTTTTCAACTTCTGAGAATGCTACTTGAGTTATATTCTGTAATTGTTGGAGAGAATGTCCAGCACAATTTAATGTGGAATCATGTGCATCCAGGACAAGGGAGGCTTGTCCAGTGGCAGTATATAATTTATTTGTGAAGAGTGTAAACAGAAATGGGCCAAGGATGGATGCCTGAGGAACACCCAGATTTATAGGCAGTAGGAGGCATATATTGTTTTGCCACAGAACTTCTTCCTGACGTCCTGAACGGTAGTTTTTAAACCAGTTAACAATGGGGTAACTTAGGTTAAATTCTTTTAGAGAGTTTAGAAGTTTGATATGAGATACCATGTCAAAAGCCTTTGACAGGTCAAGGAAGCAGAGGACACAATGAGACCATTATTCCAATACTGGTTATTAGAGTTAGTAAAGGATAGCAGAGCAGTGGAGGTGTTGTGATAGGGGCGGAATCCATGTTGTGACTTGGACAGGAAGTTATTTCTGAGAAGATGGGACAATATTTGAGTATGAATGCATCTTTCATAGGTTCATAGGTAGGTACTAGGCTATCTGTCCGAAGGCATTTATAGGCCTAGCCAGAATGTGTTGGCTTTCGCCGCCCCCTTAGATTAGTTCCCTGTGCCTTTGTCCAGCAAAGCCACTGAAGTGATCCCCGGGGTAAACTTTCTGTTTCCCATCCACTCGTCAAGGTTTATCTTGAAGAGTGCTTTCCAGGAGCTCTGCCTAATGTAGATTTTTTATTCCAAAGCATGGGAAGTCTCTGGGACAGGAATCTATCCCTCCAGCACGTCCTATTTATTGTTATGGTGAGGTTTAGATCCCTAGACCATGTGGCTCGAGGGGATAAGGTTTTATTTAAGTGGAACATGTCCATCAATTCTGGGTTGGACATGGCTTTATATGTCAGACAGATCACCTCTGAGTAGGCGGTATGCAACTGAGTACAGCTGGAGCTTCATCAGTCGAGCTGCATAGGGCATCTGTTTGAGGCCAGTGATCCTCTTGGTGAGGTACTTCTGTGGTCTTTCCAGCTGTTGCAGGTGTCTTGTAAGGTACATCCCAAATGGTGTGTTGTACTCTATGATGGGTCTGATGAGTGATGAATAGAGGGGCACAATGACCTCTTTTGATCTGGATGCGAACCCTTTTGTGATTAGGTGGACCACATAGAAGGATTTACTAACTACTTTGGCAATGTGATTATCAAAGGTGAGATTACTATCTACTTGGGTCCCCAGATCCCTTATTACATTTTCCATATTTAGGGGACTGCCACCTATGTGGTAGTTTGTGGGTACTTTGTTCTTTCCAAAGGGGATGACGATGCACTTTTTGGCATTTAGCTTGAGGCCATGATTTTAACACCAGGTATCCATCTCAGTGAGATGCTTTTGGAGGATGTCTGTGTCAGCCGGAGAGTCAATTATAGACCCTAGTTTGCAGTTGTTTGCGAACTTGGTCAGCCATAGTCCTCCTGTGCCTTTCTGTACCTCTGAGAAGTATATGCTGAACAGAAGGGGTTTTAGGACTGAGCCCTGGGGAACGCCACTTGTAACCGGTTTAGAGTCAGACCTAGCTCCCACAACTCTCACCATGTGAGTTATGTCTGTGAGCCAGTTGGTAACCCATCTTGTGACATAGGGGTTTATGTTCAGGCTGGTGAGCTTGTCTATAATACCAGAATGGGGAATGTCAAGTATTTTAGAGAGAGGTGACAGGATGGTGATGGGTCTAATGTTGGATAGCTCAGTTGAGCTTCTTTCTTTATGTAGGGGGATAATATGGGATATCTTCCAGATTGATGGGATTTGTTGTTCGTTTATAGATCTGTTTATTAGAATACAGACTGGATACGCAATGGCATCTGCTGCTATTTTTAGGAATTCTTTGGGAAGTTTATCAGCTGCAAGGGTGGTAGGTTTACGTTTAAGTAGTTTTTTTATAACATTAACTGCAACTGGATGAAAGGAAAAGGTGTCGCTGCTAAGTTTACTTGGGATCTGTTTAGGGGTCTCTTGGTGAGAGTTGGAGGAGTTATTAGAGAGAGCTAGTATTGATTCTGTAAAGTATTTGTTGAATAGGGTTTCAATGGGGGATTGATTGTCTGGGATTGTAGAGGATGAGGTGGAGGTATTTCTAGGGTAAAGGATTTTATTGATAGTGGCCCAGAACTTTTGGGGGTTATTTTGATGTCAAAATTGTGAGTTGTGATAGAAGTTTATTTTGTCAAGTTTAATTTTTTTTTCTTGGCTAGGTTTCTAAGTTGTTGGTAGGCTAGTTTTGTTTTTGGGGATTTATTTTTTTGCCAAGTGTGCCATGCTTTGTTGCACTGTCTAAGAAGGGATTTTGTTTCAATGGATAGCCATGCTGCCTAGTTTGATTTAGTCCTAATAGTCCTTGTTGGAGCTAATTCATCAAGTATATTTAGAAAGATGGAGTTGAAATATTTGGTGGCTGTATCTAATGAGAGGTGTTTTAGTGGTTCCCAGTTACAGGAATTTAGTGCAAATATGAAAGTTTGGGGGGAGAAATTATTTTTACACTGAATAGTGATGTATCTAGTATGCTTATTTAGGTGAGTCTTTCTTCTAAGAAGAAAGGTAATGAGATGTTCACTTAGGCTGTCTGGGAGATGGCCTGCTTGTAGTGAGGAAGTGGGCCTGTTTGTGAGTGTCCAGTCAGGAATGGGTTCTCTTTTTGTGTGTTTATTTATCCTTGTAGGTGATTGGATAATTTGGGTGAAGCTGTGAAGATCGATATGGATAGTTGGGGATGTACTACTGCAGGAGGCCAAGTCGATATTGGGGTCACCCATAATTATAGTTTCTTGTGGTAAGTCTGTGGAAGCCCAGTGAAGAATATGCTCTAGTATGGATGTGTTATTCCCAGGGGGAATATACATGCCAATTATGTTAAGATGTTTATGTCTGTTGATTTTTAATTTACATAGTATGATTTTTGCTTTGTTGAAGTCAGGAAAGGTAGGTTGAATATGTTCACGATTGAGATTATTTTTGGAAAGAAAGGCCACACCCACTCCTTTTTTGTTTAGCCTGTCTACCCTATGTATGTTATAACCTGGAGGTACAATCTCATCACTATTAATGTTGGTTTTAAGCCATGTTTCAGTCAGTAGGATAATGTCGGGTGAGTAGTGGGCTATGGTGGCATGGAGCTTGTGCACTTGTTTTTTGATACTTCTAATGTTTACATTTAAGAAAAATATGTCTGATTTGTGGTAGGCAAAAGAGGAATTAATCTGCTGGTTAGAGTTAGTAAGTGGGTGGGTAGGGGCTAAGGTAAGGCCAGGGTTGGGGTGTACATCTCCACTCAGTGTCAGTTTACTTGTCAAGTCAAGTATTGTATTGAGATATTTTATTATGAGCTTATTGTATTGTAAGGAAACAGATGTTTGTTTAGACTCAGATAGCATTATAAGGTAGTGGTGGTCAATGATTGAGATGTTAGTTAAGGATGTAAAAATGGTGTCATTGCTGGATGTTTTTTGGAGAGAATAGGTCATGGTGGTTTTAAAATGGTGAGAGTGACTTGGACATACCTGTTGGTATGAGGTGATGGTAGTTAAGAGGAATAAAAGAAGGGTGTATATGGTAAGGTGTGTTAACATTTTGAATTGTGTGTAAGTCAGTGATACTAGGAAGTTGTAGGGATGACTTTAAGATAGGAGTGTTAGGAGAGGTTAGTTAAATGGTTAGTAACTTGAGTGAGTAATTTAGGGCTGGGAATTTAGATTGGAGGTGAGGTTGGATAGATTAAGAGTGAGAGGGGTGTAGTTAGTGATGTATAAATGTAATTGATTTGGGAATGTAATTGACTAGTGATGTATAAATGTAATTGATTTGGGGTGGGTGGGAATGGGGGCAGGGTAGGGGAGCGGAGTGAGCCTGAGTGGAGCGAGGGTGAACGGAGCAGGGCTAGCCATTGGTGTGCTTGTGTGAGGCCAAGAAAAACAATCAGCTAATTGGATTTACCCTTGGGTAAATCTGTACTTGCTGAGCCTGTGGCCAATGTCAGATATGTAGAACTGATTGTGTGGTATGAGTTCCAAATTTCTGAGGCTGTAGTTGTTCACTTGGGCAGACAGTAGGAACTATCTAGTGGGAGGGAAGGTTGAAATGGCAGGGGCAGCTCAGAGAAAAAGACTGCTGCTTGAGTTTCTAACTATGGTGAAAGGAAAAATAGTAATGGGTATGTGGGTTAGGGGCTTTGGATTGATTGCGCCCTTGACAGTGTGCAACTCAGTGTAAGGTTGACAAGGAGGTATTCTTTTTAACAATATGAAAATACTTTGTGGCCACTTTTGATTTGTTTAACAACATGAACAGAGTAGTCAGTGAAGAAGTCATGGGACCCAGTCTTGCTCTGTGATAGCGTTGAACAGCTGGCAGGTTTCAACTGGGCTGGAGCTTAGGGACCTAGAAAGGGTAATGAAAAAATAGATGGGTATTGGGAAGGATTTCAACTTGAGCCTTAATACCATGACAGATCAGCTTAACTTACTAAGTAATACCTGCAGTTGGAAGTATATACTAATCACAGGGCTATACAGATACAGGGGAATGAATCCCTACCAAAACAAAATCATGCAATGCATTACATTAAGTTTGAATAACCACTTTAATTATTTTCTGTTTCCATTTTTGCATTCAAAATAGTGGTACTCAGAGGTATTAGTCATGTTCATTTGTCATGCATCCAAATGTGAGGATACCTAACAGAAGTGGAAAGTTGAGTGCATTTAATTGGCTATACCAGCAGACAGTTTGTAATGTAGTCTTTGTCAGTCTAGGCCACCCTTTGAAGAATGTGCATGCTGTCATAACCACTTTGTGGGTGCCCCCTGCTATCCCATTCCCCCGCTTCTGCTGTGAGGCTGTGATATGAATCCAAGGGGGTGGGAATCACATCCATGCTACAGTCCCAGACATCCCATCTGTCATTCTCTTTGGGAACAGGCACTGCTCTTTAGATGCTCTGTTGTTGTTACTCTTCTGGTGAATGATTCATTTCTGAGTACACTCGAGTTTGTAATGATACATAAAAATTCACATATAAGTGCAAACATCTAAGCTGGCTTTCAGGTTAGCATTATTCCACTTCAAGTGGGGAAGGTACTGAGTACATGAGACCTTTGTCCACTTATGTCATTAGCATTGATGCAATTTAATAATGAAAAGTATTTGATAAGACTAAAACAGCATTTCATTTCTATGCAACTTCTTTGAAAGCACAAATTCTGGTATGGTAAATATCACCAGAATGTATCACTTTACTTCAAAATTTAAAAAAATGCAACCAACAGAGCTTGCCCTCAGTGTCATAAACAATATAAATTGTCATGCCTACTCAGAGTTCTACATATATTATATCTCCAACAGAACAGAATGAAAGATTGAAGTACATAAAGAGAGAAAACTTGAATATGTATACATTTAAAGGAAGTAAATTATATAAATTTAAATTTAAATGAAGGAAGCAGAGGCAGATGTGATCAAAACTCATCTCTCTGCATCATCCATAGGATCCAAATAGATATCATTGTTCAAAAAGAGAATTGTATGAGAATGGATGGGGTACATTACAGTCATAAAAAGTGGTTGTGAAGGTCTGAGGATGTGTTGTTACATAAACATTACGGAGATACAGAGTGTTTGTGAAGGTTTGAGGATGTGTTGTTAAATAAACATTAAGGAGATACAAAGTGTATGTGAAGATCTGAGGATGTGTTGTTACATAAACATTACAGAGATACAAAGTGTTTGTGAAGGTTTGAGGATGTGTTGTTAAATAAACATTATGGAGCTACAAAGTGTATGTGAAGGTCTGAGAATATGCTGTTAAAATAAACATTATGGAGATGCAAAGTGTCTGTGAAGGTCTGAGGATATGCTGTTAAATAAATGTTATGGAGATACAAAGTAATTGTGAAGGTTTGAGGATGTGTTGTTAAATAAACATGGATGTACAAAATGTTTGTGAAGGTTTGGGGATGTGTTGTTAACTAAACATTATGGATGTACAAAGTGTTTGTGGAGGTTTAAGGATGTGTTGTTAAATAAACATTATGGACATACAAAGTGATTGTGAAGGTTTGAGGATGTGTTGTTAAATAAACATTATGGACATACAAAGTGTTTGTGAAGGTTTGGGGATGTGTTGTTAAACATTATGGACGTACAAAGTGTTTGTGAAGGTTTGAGGATTTGTTGCTAAATAAAATCGATGATCATGACCTGAAGAGGCAGCAGTGGAAAACAGCAACAGAATTAAACAATGCATAGGCAGCTATAAGACAACTCTTATGATGACTCAAGAAACATTTTCCTACATGTAGCTTATCCAAAAGATAGATTAGACAGGCAAAGCAATTCTTTATCTGACATGGGACCTTTTTTGCTAATATGTTTGAGCATTATTTAATTATCTATCCCTGGCGTAATGTATATCAAGCTTTCTATAAGCCAGGTGTTTCAGTACTTAGCTAGACTCTCCACTTATGCTGCACTGGTGAGTCCATCTAAGGGTGAAACTTGTCTACAGTTAGTCAAGTCTGACTTATTGGTCTGAGTACACAGTTAAAGACTTATACATTACTGAGGTTTCAATGGCTCATGTGCTGAAACATTTATGCCCTCTTGGAAAATTTCCATATCTCCTATGACACACCTTGATAAAGGGAGACTTCCAGGTGTTTTTATATTGATGTTTTCCTGCTTTTTCTAGGGTATGTCAGAGTGGTTCTTACACAACTGATGTGCTACCTTTCTGCTGTTTTAATTGAACCTTATTTGGCACCTATGACCAGTAAAATGTACACCAGGCTTTTTATAAGTAAAGTTTTTCAGAACATAGGTAGGTTCTCAACTTAGGCTGCACTGTTGAGACCATATAAGGCAAAACATTTGCCTGAAACTAGTGGAGTCTAGCTATTTGGCCTGAATGTATTACTAAAAACGTTTAACCCATTCTGTGTGTAAACACTCAGTATGCTGAAATCCTTTCATATCCATAAGTGCAATTTGCACATCTCTCAGAACTCTCTGACAAAAGGATAGTTGGAAATGTTTTTAGACAACTTTTTTTCTGTCCCTATAGATATTTTTTATATCTGTCTGCCATGGAACTTTTCTATACTTTTTGTGTGTGTGAAAGCAAAACTATCCCCTTTCCAGCTGTTTCAGAGGCTGCAACCCTTATATAACCTTACTGCATATAGGTTGTCAAACCTTATAGGTAACCTCCCATTAGCTCTTGTGCAATCCAACTATATGTGAATTAGAACACATCTGTTTAGTGCTCAGGTTGATGAATCCCTAGAAAATGTTTTATGAAAAGCTGCTGAATGTATGCATATATATTTTTTTCTTTTTTGAGTTCTGTGCAGAAGGCTCTGGAATTTGTAACATTAAATGGGAATAAAGTTTTTTGGGCATAACTTTTTCCAGCATCATAAGTGCATTTTGCTTAGATTGGACTCACGATGGTCCTTTGACTTTACAATAAGTTTCCATTGATTGAGTTTTATCTCCTCCATCTGAAGCTTCCTCTCTACTCATAACCATAGTCTTTTGTTGTGACATCACTGTCTGTTACCAGCACAGCAGTTATTTCTCTTTCCCTTCACATATCTTTCCCATTGCCAATCAACTGCTCAGTGTTTGTCCAACTGTTTGTAGCTTACTGTTGCTTATACTATACCTCCCTGAGGTTAACATTAGTTTGGCCATTGCTAGCCTAGGAAGGAGAAGTGGAATCATGGAGGTGACCAACCTGGCATCATGACATATACTGCCCTTGTATACCAGACATGTTTATATCCTAACTTGTCAGACCTACTTGATGTCATGCATGTTTACCACACATAGATTTGGTTCACTCCACCTCCACTGCGTGTGCTGAATTCAGTGGCTATCTACCATATAATTGGATCACTGTTTCATCATTTAGGGAATATTAGATTTAAGGCAGAAATCACTCTCGCACTTTCTTTCTTCATCAGACTAGACAAGCTTGACGCTACTTTTCACCCCTACCAACTCAGGTCCTCCATGCTAGAGTTGAGTCATCTGGGTGGTATTCATGATATTATCCCTCTATGCCACGGTGCCCGGGGTGGACCAGCTGCCAGCAGAATAACTACAAAGGCCCTGTGTTTTCACACTTTAGCAAAGCAACCAAATATAGTCTTCTTTTCCAAAAGCATCTCAACTACAGTTACCAAAAGTTAAAATAGGACAGAAATCACAAATGCAAGCTAATCTGTGTCCAAGTATCATGTTTCTTAATGTCTTTAACATGTCAGAGGCGCCACTATGTATTCAAATGGATCATAACAGAGGCAGCTATGTTTTGTAAGGTTCCATGGATTTGTTTCAACATCTGACCTGTGTCAAGTTAATTACCAGCTGCATTTCTGACTTGAATTTATTTATTTTAAGTTTGTTTACCAGGGTAGTACATTGATCACAACAAACCATTTGCAGACATAGCCCAGGCAAAGAAACTTACAAAATTAATTCACAAATCACAGAAGGTACCTAAGCAGACAATTGAAACAATTAGCAAGTATTAACAGAGGAGAAAGACAAATTCACTAAATTATTTTGGTTGTAAATATGGGTGGTACGGATTGGATGAGAACAGGGGGTGGAAACTGAAGATGTAGGTGAAAGAAGAATTAGAAGTTAACCTTGAAAGGTATATCAATTCTCTTCTCATACATGTACTAATCTCTTAAGCATTTTCTGACAGACATGCCAGGATTAAAGCAATATACATAACTAAGTTGAAGAAACATTCAATCATTTTTAGCACAAAGCATGCTACACATAGAACAATTGTCTTCTGTTAAGAGAAGATGACTTTGGACTGTTGTTTTTAATCAGACGTGCTTCAACAGGTCCTTAGAGAAAACATATTAGCAGTATTTATCAGTGAGCAGACAGTGTCAATGAGTCATAGGGTTGTTTAAAATTTTAACTAAATGAACTCACATGTACTGGGTTCATGCCCACAGTACATCTTGGGTCCATGCCCACAGTACACATCTTAGATTCATGCCTTCAGTACACATCTTGGGTTCATGCCCACAGTACATCTTGGGTCCATGCCCACAGTACATATCTTGGGTTCATGCCCACAGTACACATCTTGGGTTCTATCACTGAGCACAGACTTATATGCACTGTATGTACTGAGCAAAGGTTATATACCAGGAAGAAATGTTTTTGGTTTACAACTGTGCAAACACTCCAAGGTTTACATTAATATGTGGCAATCAGCATTGCTTACTGAAGAAATGTCCTTTGCAATTTGGAGAGAATTTAAATAGAAAATATTGACACAGATACATTCACTATGTTAACAGTAAACATCAGGGGTTCTAATTGTATGATTCTCTCAAGTCATTTTAATTAAATATTTTATACTGTTTCCTGTAAGAAACATAGAAACTCAAAACAGTATAAGAAACTTCTCTGTGTGGAAGATTTTCAGTCCATATATCTCCAGTTAATCACTGTATATTAATCAGACCAAACAATAGTAGCAGAAGTTGGGAACTTAAGCTTGTCTTAAGTCATAAAAATAATAAAAAATATATAATTTGAAATATTATACAGAATTACTATTTATTCAAAAGTAATCCAAGCAAGGCAGGCAGTCTGTTTCCAGATGAAAATCCTTTATTAAGTACACAGACAAGTGATCCAAGTAAATAAAAAATAACTGAGTAATAGTTTCTTCACAAACTTTATACATATATATATATATATATATATATATATATATATATATATATATATATATATATATATATACAAATATATATATATATATATATATATATATATATATATATATATGCTTTTTATCAGGCAAGGGAGTGGTTTACTGTGCTGTAAAACAAAGTGCGATTGGTACACATGTTAAATTCACATCCCTTCCCCCATCAGTGTGACATTCGAGCTGGTCCTGCCCTACTTAGTAGTTGTCATAATAATATAACCCTTATGTACTTTGAATAAAATTTGTAATAATGTGGTACCTCTTATTTAACCAGATTATTAAGTAGATTATTAAATCTGTGATTTTATCCAAGACAATCTACTATATGACTGGAAATATATCAACCTTAGTCCATTTGTCAATCAAAAATATATATATAAATATATACATATACACTTTGTAAAAAATCAATTGTAAAAATCATATTCTATTTTCATAACCTATTGTTAACAAAGATCACTTTCATCCTTCTAGACTTCTTCAGGTCTTTGTACAAGAACCCTAAAAACTATCTATAAAAATATTGTTGTATAATTAGTTGGTATTGTTATTACACATCATTTTGAATATAGTGGAAAAAAGAGAACAAGAAAAAGAAAAAATAATAAGAAAAAATGTACGATGATGGAAACAAAATATACACAAATTAAAACTGATTTAACATGGTATTTAAAACCAACTGGTACAATAAAATAAAATAAAATTAGTCATGTAAACAATGTGGCAATTTTCTAAGTTCCAGTACACTTTTAATTGAACAGTAGTAGTTTAGTCCAGGCTTCCTAAAAGAGTTCAGCTTTAATTGCCACATGAGTTCATGTTTCTCCAGAATATTCGGGATGTCTCCTTCAAGATCACCTATGTCTATGTGATCCAGGATCTGGAACTTAAAACCTGTGTATCTTTTATGAAGAGAAAGGTGTTTGGCTAGTGCATTATTTTTACTTCCAGAGTGGATTTCTGACAGATGACATGAAATCCTATGCTTGAGTTTATTTACAGTCTTGCCCATACAGAATGCATCACATTCATTGCACTGTGCCCTGTAAATTACCTTTGTAGTGTTACAGTCACCCCCTGCGCTGGTCTTCATGATTTTCTTCAAATAAGGGCAATATAAACTATCAACTTTCTTTAAATAAGGGCAAATTTATTTTATTTTATTCTACCAGTTGGTTTTAAATACCATGTTAAATCAGTTTTAATTTAAGTGTATATTTTGTTTCCATCATCATACATTTTGTCTTATTATTTTTTCTTTTTCTTGTTCTCTTTTTTCTACTTTATTCAAAATGATGTGTAATAACAATACTAACTAATTATACAATAATATTTTTATAGATAGTTTTTAGGGTTCTTGTACACATACCTGAAGAAGTCTAGAAGGATGAAAGCGATCTTTGTTAACATATAGTTATGAAAATAGAATATGATTTTTGCAATTGATTTTTTACATGCAAAGTGTATATTTTTATATATATTTTTGATTGCCAAATGGACTAAGGTTGATATATTTCCAGCCATATTGTCTTGGATAAAATTGCAGACTTAATAATCTGGTTAAATAAGAGGTACCACATCATTACGAATTTTATTTAAGGTACATAAGGGTTATATTATTATGACAGCTACTACGTAGGCAGAACCAGCTTGAATGCCACACTGATGGGGGAAGGGATATGAACTAAACATATGTACCAATAACACTTTTGTTTTACAGCACAATAAACCACTCCTTTGCCTAATAAAAAGTATATATATATTTTAGAAATCTTGTGAGGAAACTATTACTCTGTTATTTTTGATTTACTTGGATCGCTTGCCTGTGTACTTAATAAAGGATTTTTGACTGGAAACAGACTGCCTGCCTTGCTTCGACTACTTTCGAATACTTAGTAATTCTGTACAATATTTCAAATTATATATTTTTTATTATTTTTTTGACTTAAGACGAGTTTAAGTTCACAACTTCTGTTACTATTGTATGATCTGAATAATATACAGTGATTAACTAGAGATATATGGACTGAAAATCTTCCACACAGAGAAGTTTCTTACAATGTTCTGTTTTTGGATCCACTATACTTGTTTAGTGGGTTGTTTGAGACTTCGGGGATACCACAGAGGTTACTTGTAAATATAGAAACTCAGATGCATATATATGCAATCCTATTACATACAACTGTAATGTTTCAACATAGCAGAGAGAAACACATTACATTATGACATAGATATGTTTCATATTCCATTATCAACAGCACAATGATATTTGTCATAAAAAAACATGATCAACAGGTCTAGAGAACTCCTGGATTACTCACTCTCTTGCAAACTAATCCCCAGATACATGAAACAGACATTTAATTGTTCCTGTGGATATTGATATATATATATATATATATATATATATATATATATATATATATATATATATATATTTACATATATGTATTACTATCCTCACTTGTGTAAAGGCAGTCAGGTTCGACTAACACATATTTATTTTATTGTATAACTCAGTTGTTTTAGCCTCTCTGACCTTCAGGAATATACCTTATAAAAGGTAATGAATTAAGACAATTTCTTAAGTTCTTTAAACCTTTCACTGGCTTTACTTAATGGATCACCTTATCTCAAATGAAAATGTTATTCTCCTGCATAATAGCTTCAGTGCATGCCCTGGATGCTTTCCAGTATCTTGTTGCATAACTCTTTACACAGCCTGCCAGCACCCACATCATTTGCCTGTTTGACCTAGAGAGCCCCTGTTTCCCATGACTTAGTCTACAAAGTACTATATTCCATATCCTGCTCACCCTATTCCACCACTTATTCCCAATTGTTCAAGGTCCAATAACATTCCATATCCAGTCTGCAGTCTGCCTCACATTGATAATGTCTTCCATCCTTGCCTTTCCCTTTTCCTTTCATAGCTATATGATGTTAATGCCATCTATAGATAATCAGTACCTGGCGAGCCCATATAAAATAATTTACTTTAATGTGGTACACGTTTCAATGAATTCACTCAAAAATCTACTAGCCATTCTACATTTTCTCTATTTTCCTCAGCTTTCCTTTAGATCAGTTCAGTCATTCCTTTCAATTCCAATTTCCATAATAAACCCCTATAAATAATAAAATAATAATAATAATAATAATAATAATAATAATAAATAAATAAAAAGACTACCCTTCCTCCTCCATAGAGTGTTTCAACTTCTTTAATGAAGAGGTGTCTCTGTATTTGCTCAGATCGTGGTTTCACCTTCTAAGCAGTACTAGATAGATAATGATGATTGCCTTGTCCTCCTTAATCACCTTTTTCTTAAATATTGTACCCTTATTTTTGCTGCTCCTACTCTCTACATTTCCTGCTGCAGTTTTCCAGCTAAAGTTGATAACACATTCTAACCTTCTCCTCACCTCACTGCTTACGCTTCATCCTGAAGTTTCCATAATTCTCTCCTTCTTCTACATGCCAAGCCTTCTTAGAGCTCAGCTTTCTTAACAGTTCTCTGACCTGCTTCTCTTATTTGACAGACTTCCCAAGTACATCACAATATCTATTGGGGAACAACTCCCTAGTCCTATCTATTTTGAATCATTTTTATTGATTTGACTTTCTTATCTTGTAACTGCCTTTTACTTCCCAAACAAAAGGTTATGAGGGCAAGCTCTTTCTGAATTATGACAATGAAATATGTAATAGCTTTCAAAAGGACTCTCTCACATGTTGCTCTATTTCTGTGTATCTATAAAGAAATAATTTATTTTGCACCTATAAAAATTAAGATGAAAAAATGAACTTGATTTCATGTATTTAGTAATGCAGCTAGACAGCGTCTTTAATGCTATTCCAACTAATGGACATTACAGTCTTGGGCTGTGTATCGTACGAGCTTTATTCAGGGCTTCATCAACTCTATTACTAGTACTACTAAATGAATACAACAACTTTAAATAAAAAATAAAAATTAAAAAGCCAAAGCCAAACATATA
>NC_056741.1:1878995326-1878999822 GCF_019279795.1 Protopterus annectens
GTTAGGGACAGGTGAGAGGATAGATATTGTATGTTTGTTTGGTGGTATGCGAATTTTAGCATTAGAGTCAGAGTTAGGTAAGGAGATAGATGCAGTGTTGTTAGTGAGTTTCCTTGTGTTTCTGAGAATGTCTTGTGTGGTGACAGCAGAGCTCCCCTGCCCACCTTAATAATGGGTGCTAACCCTAATCCTTCCTCAAACCCTAACTCTACATCTTAACTTAAAAAAAAAAAAAATTCCAATTATACTGCCACTATTCAGAAGAATTTGAGGGAAGTGTTATCAGGGTTTTAGTGTGAACATTGGGAGAGGAAATAGTTTTCCTTACTCAATCTTTTGTGGGTGAATATTTTAGGGGTTCAATATTCTGTATGTTCGAATATCTTAATGTGGTATTTTCGTTCAACATTAAGAAAGTTCAATGACACAGAGTAGAGCCATATATATATATATATATATATATATATAGAGAGAGAGAGAGAGAGAGAGAGAGAGATGTGGGTGTCATCCAGGTGTTCGAATGTGCACTTATTCGAATAGAGAGAACACAAGCAAAAATGATTGAATATAAAAACATCATGAATTACTGATCTTCTCATGTGCAAGATCATAGTCCAATGAGGATTAGGAATTTGCCCTTTCTGTACTGTAATGAGATCTTGGAGTTAGTATACATAAATAGCACAGCATGTGTGGGATGCAGCTTTCCCCATGTAGGAGGATGGGGGGGGGGCTTGCTTCCCTTCAAATAAGTTTTACATGTTTTTGTTTTCAATTTTTTTTTTTGTAAAATACATCATTTCAGTTTTAAACACATTTGTTTGAGTACTTTGTAGTAGATTTTTTGAGTTTTAAGGTCCTGCAGTAAACTCATATATCTGAATGTATATATCTATATAAAACAAACCCAAGCAGCTAGGAGCTCACAGTTAGATGAAATAAATGAAATAACAATCCTTTCAGCATTGCAGCCTTGCAAGAATGAAATAAACGAATGTAGTAAAAAAGACTTTATTGCAGAACTTCAAAAAAGAGTGTGAGCGCTTTCACGGAAGTCAATCCGCTTCTTTAGACATAGCAAAAGTAAACTCAGTCCTAGCTTTATATATATTCTATAACATCATGTGACTATTACATTGATTCATCAATAATTCAATTAATCAATTAAATCACTGGTAGAGCAATTAAGAAATTCAGAAATTCACTTAGAAATGCGCTCAAAAGATACACAATGCAACTAGCACACAAAAACATTTATAAAAATATCTATAAAAGTATTTATAAAAATATTTATAAAAATGAAATATATAAAAATATATGTATATAAATATACTAATAATAATAATACACACAACCTCATGTACTAACATAACTTCCTATTTTTCAAATGAGGTTTAATAGAGACAGTTTCATTAAGACCCCTGCCCCTGTGTGCTCCCAGTCTAATAATCCAACGGAGTTCTGCCTGTTCAGTTTGATTAATTATATCTCCTAATAGTACAGTCTGTGCTTGGGCATGCAAAACCTGAAACAAAAAAGTATGTTCAGATCCTTGTTGCAATGTATGTTTTGCTAGGGCACTATAGTCATGTTCTCTGATGTAACAATATGCATGATCCCTAATGCGTTCACGAAGTGACCTATTGGTTTTACCTACGTAGAAACAAAAACATGTCACACAATGTGCCACATATACAACATTCCTGGTATTGCAATAACTGCTATTTCTTAATTCCCAAATACGTCCACTGTCCGGATGTCAAAAGTAACGAGATTCATCAATGGAATCACACTGTGCACATCTACCACATTTAGTAGTAGCTTCAAATACTCTAGAGGAAGAAGATGGATTACTAATGTTTAAATCCCTATAACACAGAGATTGTTTGAGACTCCTCATGTTACTATACATAAAGGTTGGATAACTACCTACTATATCCCTAACCTCATCATCCACCATGAGTATATTCCAATTACATGCTATGGCTTCCTTAACAATCTCAATATTATCACTATAGGGAAGAACCAGCGATTGTTTCCTGGAACTAGCATTATTCACTGGCTTCTTATATGAACACATTCCTTCCGAAAAATACGGTTTAGCTCTAGTGTTCCTTAGACCACTGACATTATGGTACACCATGGAGATTTCTTCATGGCTGTATCCCCTGTTTAACAATCCTAGTTCCAAATTAGCAAGCTCAGTCTCATACTGTGTGTCTTCACAAGACAGTCTAGAGAGCCTCATAGCTTGTCATTTGATAATATTCTTAAAGACTCTGGGATTGTGCATACTGGTCCTATACAAAAATGCTGGCCTATAACAAGGCTTATGATGGACGTTAGTTAGGAAAGTGTCATTTGCTCTATAAACTTCTACATCCAAGTAATGAATCACTGTAGGCGAGAAATTCATAGTAAATTTCAAAAATGATTCCATACCATTCATAGAATGCCAATAGTGTCTCAGTAGTTCCTTTCCATAGAAAAAAGGAGGTCATCTACAAACCTTCTGTAAAATATAACGTTAGGATGAGTTACTAGGCATTTACTTTCCCATGCAACCATGACCAAGTTGGCATAGCTGTTAGCACAGCTAGTGCCCATAGCAACCCCTTTTCTTTGCTTAAAACAAGTGTTTTCAAAAAGAAAGATATTATTCTCAAGCACTAATTCTAAAAGGAGACATAAGAACTCAGTCCTATCTAAATTAAACTGCTTAGATGCTGATAACAACATTCTGATGTGCTCCAAACCTTCAATATTAGGAATGCAGGTAAACAAAGAAACAACATCCATAGTTACTAACAAAACATTATCCAAACCATCTAGCATCCTGGTACATGAGTAAAGATCTGTTAAAAAATGTTGTGTATCCTTCAATACATATGTATAATTATTCAGAACTTTACTAAGTTCATAGTCCAGATAAATGGACAGGGGCTCAGTGAGCCATCCAGAGCCAGAAACAATAGGCCTAAATGTAGGTTTCTTCAGGTTCTTATGAACCTTCGGAAGGCCATGTAATGTAGGTATTAATGGATGTTGCACCATAAAATAATTAAACAATTCTTCATTGATAATATTCATACACTTACATTCCAAAAGAGTATTATGTATGTTGTCCTGCAAATTATATACTATTGTAGTCTGAACAACCTCATATGCATCATCATTTAACATTTGTAACATAGTCCTCAAGTAATAGTCTGAGTCCAGAACCACCACAGGGCCACCTTTATCTGCTGCACGCACAGTAATATTCATATTATTCCTCAAGCTATAAAATGCCTGTTATTCCTTGCGACTCAGATTGCTGTCTTTAACAATCTTGGCAGCTCTAAAATAGTCATAGAGTTTATTTTCAACTGCCCTTAAAAAGGTATCAAGATTTGCTTGCAGTTGTGGTACAAAAGTACTTTTTTGTCTAAACACATTAATACTGCTTAGTGAATCCTTGCCATGTATTAAATGTAACGCTATGTTGCGTACAAAAACTCTGACAGCTATTATTGCCTGACTAATATCCATGCTACAACTGGGTATAAAATTCATACCTTTGTTGAGTAAAAATACCTCTTCAGGCTTCAGGTCATATTTGGAGATATTCAACACTAAATACCTTGGTTCCAGAACTTTTTCAGAGTTCGCTGGTTTTGTTGGTTGTAAGGTTCTTCCGCTTCACTCCTCTGATCACGTCGGAATCTATAGACCTCTTCCTGCCAGTTCGAATGGGTAAAGGGGCTGCTGGAAAATTTCCCGCCTCACCCACGACATGAGTGCCTCCTCCTTCTCTAATTCAATTTTACGTCTTACCAAGCTCGACATACTCGCTGTGTTGATTTTGTCATTGGAAGGAATAACAGGTTGTTGGCACTCAGTTAGTATCTCATCTGGCGTTGTATACACTGAGTGACTGGTTACTGGAGATGTAGCCTGGACCTGTAAGCTACCACTTGTTTGTTCCATCTCTTCAGACCTTCGAACCCTCTCCTCATTGGACAGCCGCTCTGTTTCACAATCAATCCGTTCCGACATTGTATCATTGGGCATTAGATTACTAGTGCTCGCTGAATTAGTATTAGCAGTTCTTGTAGTCTCACTGATACCATTTGTGGCATACCTAGGCCAAACAAAAACAATGTTCTTAGAAAAGTCATCAATGTCTCTGTTTAACTTCCTTCTTTTGTGTTGTAACAAATTACGCTCATAGCGTGCCAATCTATCCAATAGTTCATGCATAAAAATTTCAGTAGATTTAGCTCCATACAAGTCCAATAACTTATCTTGTGAAGCAAGAACCCTATTTCTCAGTTCATATTCTGTGGGTTGAAAAAATTCTATTAGCAGTTTAATATATGCTCTAGTGGCATTTAAATTGATTTGTTGCCATTGCGACAACAACGAGGGATAAGTATTACCATACGTGGGCATATTGAGGATTCTCAGTCCTCGTAGTACCACGTTACAATCAAAGAACAAGCCCAAAAAATTTT